>NW_027466705.1:0-10000 GCF_050575085.1 Anarhichas minor
CTGGCCTTTGTCGGATGTCTTCTACTCGAGGTGTCCTTGACTTTCTATGATAGACATATTTCTGAAAACTGAGTTTCTGAAATCGTGCCCAAGGTGGCTTGGTTACCCCCTACCAAAATGGGTCACAGCCGTAATAGGCAAAGTCCCGAAGCGCTGGACCCTTCAGCGCTTCAGAGCTTCGCCCCTACTACTGCTCTAAAAGAATTGGTCCTGGTAATCCAAAAAATTTAGGGAAGCGCTGGACCCTTCAGCGCTTCGCTCATATCCCCCCTACTACGGCTGTAGCATAGGGGAACCGCCAGAAGCGCTGGACCCTTCAGCGCTTCGCTCATATCCCCCTACTACGGCTGTAGCATAGGGGAACCGCCAGAAGCGCTGGACCCTTCAGCGCTTCGCTCCTATCCCCTACTACGGCTGTAGCATAGGGGAACCGCCAGAAGCGCTGGACCCTTCAGCGCTTCGCTCCTATCCCCTACTACGGCTGTAGCATAGGGGAACCGCCAGAAGCGCTGGACCCTTCAGCGCTTCGCTCATATCCCCTACTACGGGCTGTAGCATAGGGGAACCGCCAGAAGCGCTGGACCCTTCAGCGCTTCGCTCATATCCCCTACTACGGCTGTAGCATAGGGGGACCGCCAGAAGCGCTGGACCCTTCAGCGCTTCGCTCATATCCCCTACTACGGCTGTAGCATAGGGGAACCGCCAGAAGCGCTGGACCCTTCAGCGCTTCGCTCATATCCCCTACTACGGCTGTAGCATAGGGGGACCGCCAGAAGCGCTGGACCCTTCAGCGCTTCGCTCATATCCCCTACTACGGCTGTAGCATAGGGGGACCGCCAGAAGCGCTGGACCCTTCAGCGCTTCGCTCCTATCCCCTACTACGGCTGTAGCATAGGGGAACCGCCAGAAGCGCTGGACCCTTCAGCGCTTCGCTCCTATCCCCTACTACGGCTGTAGCATAGGGGGACCGCCAGAAGCGCTGGACCCTTCAGCGCTTCGCTCATATCCCCCTACTACGGCTGTAGCATAGGGGGACCGCCAGAAGCGCTGGACCCTTCAGCGCTTCGCTCATATCCCCTACTACGGCTGTAGCATAGGGGGACCGCCAGAAGCGCTGGACCCTTCAGCGCTTCGCTCATATCCCCTACTACGGCTGTAGCATAGGGGGACCGCCAGAAGCGCTGGACCCTTCAGCGCTTCGCTCATATCCCCTACTACGGCTGTAGCATAGGGGGACCGCCAGAAGCGCTGGACCCTTCAGCGCTTCGCTCCTATCCCCTACTACGGCTGTAGCATAGGGGGGACCGCCAGAAGCGCTGGACCCTTCAGCGCTTCGCTCATATCCCCTACTACGGCTGTAGCATAGGGGAACCGCCAGAAGCGCTGGACCCTTCAGCGCTTCGCTCATATCCCCTACTACGGCTGTAGCATAGGGGGACCCGCCAGAAGCGCTGGACCCTTCAGCGCTTCGCTCATATCCCCTACTACGGCTGTAGCATAGGGGGACCGCCAGAAGCGCTGGACCCTTCAGCGCTTCGCTCATATCCCCTACTACGGCTGTAGCATAGGGGGAACCGCCAGAAGCGCTGGACCCTTCAGCGCTTCGTCCCCTACTACGGCTGTAACATAGGGGAACCGCCAGAAGCGCTGGACCCTTCAGCGCTTCGCTCATATCCCCTACTACGGCTGTAGCATAGGGGGACCGCCAGAAGCGCTGGACCCTTCAGCGCTTCGCTCATATCCCCTACTACGGCTGTAGCATAGGGGAACCGCCAGAAGCGCTGGACCCTTCAGCGCTTCGTCCCTACTACGGCTGTAACATAGGGGAACCGCCAGAAGCGCTGGACCCTTCAGCGCTTCGCTCATATCCCCTACTACGGCTGTAGCATAGGGGAACCGCCAGAAGCGCTGGACCCTTCAGCGCTTCGCTCCTATCCCCTAGTATACACTGGGTAGTCTGTTCCTATCATTGTGTGCAAGGTGGCTTGGTTACCCCCTACCAAAATGGGTCACAGCCGTAATAGGCGAAGTACAGAAGCGCTGGAACCTTCAGCGCTTCGCCCCTATCACGGCTTTAAAACCCGAGCGAAAAACTCTATGTCCTTAAACGAAATACCCGTTTTGCGCGGTCCATATCTCCGCGAAAACACAACGCACAGCCGGGACACTCATATCTAATTGTAGTCCAAGTCCCCCTCTACAAACACATCAGAGTGGATCCTGGATGCGACCTCCACAGCCGAGGCACGAGTCGGTCAAAGTAGGTCGCAGGGACCATATTACGCGCGCCATATCTACCCGGAAATAGAACGCACAGCGGGGATACTCATGCCCAGTTGTCGAGCTGGAAGTCCTCTAACCACCCATATAAGATGAATAATAAACGGATACACACAGCCGATGCAGCGCGTGTTTGAAAACCGCCGATCGATCTTCATACTCTGACAAAATCACAGCGAAAAATCCTTAAACCAAATACCCGTTTTGCGCGGGTCCATATCTCCGCGAAAACACAACGCACAGCCGGGAACCTCATATCTAATTGTAGTCCAAGTCCACTTCTACAAACCTATCCGAGTGGATCCTGGATGCGAGGTCCACAGCCGAGGCACCACGCGGTCAAAGTAGGTCGCAGGGGCCCTATTACGCGCGCCATATCTACCCGGAAATGGAACGCACAGCGGGGATTCTTATTTTGAATACACGGTCGCGACGTCCTCTAACTACCCATATAAGCAGAATAATAAACGGGTATCCACAGCCGAGGCAGCACGTATTTGAAAACCGCCGACCGATCTTCATACTCTGACAAAATCACAGCGATAGCGCCAATACTCTGTTTCCTTAAACCAAATCGCCGTCTTGCGCGGTCCATATCCCCGCGAATACACAACGCACAGCCGGGACACCTATGCCGACCTGTAGCCACCGTCAACCTCTAAAGACATGTGGAGGGTGATCCACAATCGGACACTCACAGCCGAGGCACGACGCGGTCAAAGTAGGTCGCAGGGACCATATTACGCGCGCCATATCTACCCGGAAATAGAACGCACAGCGGGGATACTCATGCCCAGTTGTCAAGCTGGAAGTCCTCTAACCACCCATATAAGATGAATAATAAACGGATACACACAGCCGATGCAGCGCGTGTTTGAAAACCGCCGATCGATCTTCATACTCTGACAAAATCACAGCGAAAAATCCTTAAACCAAATACCCGTTTTGCGCGGTCCATATCTCCGCGAAAACACAACGCACAGCCGGGAACCTCATATCTAATTGTAGTCCAAGTCCACTTCTACAAACCTATCCGAGTGGATCCTGGATGCGAGGTCCACAGCCGAGGCACCACGCGGTCAAAGTAGGTCGCAGGGGCCCTATTACGCGCGCCATATCTACCCGGAAATGGAACGCACAGCGGGGATTCTTATTTTGAATACACGGTCGCGACGTCCTCTAACTACCCATATAAGCAGAATAATAAACGGGTATCCACAGCCGAGGCAGCACGTATTTGAAAACCGCCGACCGATCTTCATACTCTGACAAAATCACAGCGATAGCGCCAATACTCTGTTTCCTTAAACCAAATCGCCGTCTTGCGCGGTCCATATCCCCGCGAATACACAACGCACAGCCGGGACACCTATGCCGACCTGTAGCCACCGTCAACCTCTAAAGACATGTGGAGGGTGATCCACAATCGGACACTCACAGCCGAGGCACGACGCGGTCAAAGTAGGTCGCAGGGACCATATTACGCGCGCCATATCTACCCGGAAATAGAACGCACAGCGGGGATACTCATGCCCAGTTGTCAAGCTGGAAGTCCTCTAACCACCCATATAAGATGAATAATAAACGGATACACACAGCCGATGCAGCGCGTGTTTGAAAACCGCCGATCGATCTTCATACTCTGACAAAATCACAGCGAAAAATCCTTAAACCAAATACCCGTTTTGCGCGGTCCATATCTCCGCGAAAACACAACGCACAGCCGGGAACCTCATATCTAATTGTAGTCCAAGTCCACTTCTACAAACCTATCCGAGTGGATCCTGGATGCGAGGTCCACAGCCGAGGCACCACGCGGTCAAAGTAGGTCGCAGGGGCCCTATTACGCGCGCCATATCTACCCGGAAATGGAACGCACAGCGGGGATTCTTATTTTGAATACACGGTCGCGACGTCCTCTAACTACCCATATAAGCAGAATAATAAACGGGTATCCACAGCCGAGGCAGCACGTATTTGAAAACCGCCGACCGATCTTCATACTCTGACAAAATCACAGCGATAGCGCCAATACTCTGTTTCCTTAAACCAAATCGCCGTCTTGCGCGGTCCATATCCCCGCGAATACACAACGCACAGCCGGGACACCTATGCCGACCTGTAGCCACCGTCAACCTCTAAAGACATGTGGAGGGTGATCCACAATCGGACACTCACAGCCGAGGCACGACGCGGTCAAAGTAGGTCGCAGGGACCATATTACGCGCGCCATATCTACCCGGAAATAGAACGCACAGCGGGGATACTCATGCCCAGTTGTCGAGCTGGAAGTCCTCTAACCACCCATATAAGATGAATAATAAACGGATACACACAGCCGATGCAGCGCGTGTTTGAAAACCGCCGATCGATCTTCATACTCTGACAAAATCACAGCGAAAAATCCTTAAACCAAATACCCGTTTTGCGCGGTCCATATCTCCGCGAAAACACAACGCACAGCCGGGAACCTCATATCTAATTGTAGTCAAGTCCACTTCTACAAACCTATCCGAGTGGATCCTGGATGCGAGGTCCACAGCCGAGGCACCACGCGGTCAAAGTAGGTCGCAGGGGCCCTATTACGCGCGCCATATCTACCCGGAAATGGAACGCACAGCGGGGATTCTTATTTTGAATACACGGTCGCGACGTCCTCTAACTACCCATATAAGCAGAATAATAAACGGGTATCCACAGCCGAGGCAGCACGTATTTGAAAACCGCCGACCGATCTTCATACTCTGACAAAATCACAGCGATAGCGCCAATACTCTGTTTCCTTAAACCAAATCGCCGTCTTGCGCGGTCCATATCCCCGCGAATACACAACGCACAGCCGGGACACCTATGCCGACCTGTAGCCACCGTCAACCTCTAAAGACATGTGGAGGGTGATCCACAATCGGACACTCACAGCCGAGGCACGACGCGGTCAAAGTAGGTCGCAGGGACCATATTACGCGCGCCATATCTACCCGGAAATAGAACGCACAGCGGGGATACTCATGCCCAGTTGTCAAGCTGGAAGTCCTCTAACCACCCATATAAGATGAATAATAAACGGATACACACAGCCGATGCAGCGCGTGTTTGAAAACCGCCGATCGATCTTCATACTCTGACAAAATCACAGCGAAAAATCCTTAAACCAAATACCCGTTTTGCGCGGTCCATATCTCCGCGAAAACACAACGCACAGCCGGGAACCTCATATCTAATTGTAGTCCAAGTCCACTTCTACAAACCTATCCGAGTGGATCCTGGATGCGAGGTCCACAGCCGAGGCACCACGCGGTCAAAGTAGGTCGCAGGGGCCCTATTACGCGCGCCATATCTACCCGGAAATGGAACGCACAGCGGGGATTCTTATTTTGAATACACGGTCGCGACGTCCTCTAACTACCCATATAAGCAGAATAATAAACGGGTATCCACAGCCGAGGCAGCACGTATTTGAAAACCGCCGACCGATCTTCATACTCTGACAAAATCACAGCGATAGCGCCAATACTCTGTTTCCTTAAACCAAATCGCCGTCTTGCGCGGTCCATATCCCCGCGAATACACAACGCACAGCCGGGACACCTATGCCGACCTGTAGCCACCGTCAACCTCTAAAGACATGTGGAGGGTGATCCACAATCGGACACTCACAGCCGAGGCACGACGCGGTCAAAGTAGGTCGCAGGGACCATATTACGCGCGCCATATCTACCCGGAAATAGAACGCACAGCGGGGATACTCATGCCCAGTTGTCAAGCTGGAAGTCCTCTAACCACCCATATAAGATGAATAATAAACGGATACACACAGCCGATGCAGCGCGTGTTTGAAAACCGCCGATCGATCTTCATACTCTGACAAAATCACAGCGAAAAATCCTTAAACCAAATACCCGTTTTGCGCGGTCCATATCTCCGCGAAAACACAACGCACAGCCGGGAACCTCATATCTAATTGTAGTCCAAGTCCACTTCTACAAACCTATCCGAGTGGATCCTGGATGCGAGGTCCACAGCCGAGGCACCACGCGGTCAAAGTAGGTCGCAGGGGCCCTATTACGCGCGCCATATCTACCCGGAAATGGAACGCACAGCGGGGATTCTTATTTTGAATACACGGTCGCGACGTCCTCTAACTACCCATATAAGCAGAATAATAAACGGGTATCCACAGCCGAGGCAGCACGTATTTGAAAACCGCCGACCGATCTTCATACTCTGACAAAATCACAGCGATAGCGCCAATACTCTGTTTCCTTAAACCAAATCGCCGTCTTGCGCGGTCCATATCCCCGCGAATACACAACGCACAGCCGGGACACCTATGCCGACCTGTAGCCACCGTCAACCTCTAAAGACATGTGGAGGGTGATCCACAATCGGACACTCACAGCCGAGGCACGACGCGGTCAAAGTAGGTCGCAGGGACCATATTACGCGCGCCATATCTACCCGGAAATAGAACGCACAGCGGGGATACTCATGCCCAGTTGTCAAGCTGGAAGTCCTCTAACCACCCATATAAGATGAATAATAAACGGATACACACAGCCGATGCAGCGCGTGTTTGAAAACCGCCGATCGATCTTCATACTCTGACAAAATCACAGCGAAAAATCCTTAAACCAAATACCCGTTTTGCGCGGTCCATATCTCCGCGAAAACACAACGCACAGCCGGGAACCTCATATCTAATTGTAGTCCAAGTCCACTTCTACAAACCTATCCGAGTGGATCCTGGATGCGAGGTCCACAGCCGAGGCACCACGCGGTCAAAGTAGGTCGCAGGGGCCCTATTACGCGCGCCATATCTACCCGGAAATGGAACGCACAGCGGGGATTCTTATTTTGAATACACGGTCGCGACGTCCTCTAACTACCCATATAAGCAGAATAATAAACGGGTATCCACAGCCGAGGCAGCACGTATTTGAAAACCGCCGACCGATCTTCATACTCTGACAAAATCACAGCGATAGCGCCAATACTCTGTTTCCTTAAACCAAATCGCCGTCTTGCGCGGTCCATATCCCCGCGAATACACAACGCACAGCCGGGACACCTATGCCGACCTGTAGCCACCGTCAACCTCTAAAGACATGTGGAGGGTGATCCACAATCGGACACTCACAGCCGAGGCACGACGCGGTCAAAGTAGGTCGCAGGGACCATATTACGCGCGCCATATCTACCCGGAAATAGAACGCACAGCGGGGATACTCATGCCCAGTTGTCAAGCTGGAAGTCCTCTAACCACCCATATAAGATGAATAATAAACGGATACACACAGCCGATGCAGCGCGTGTTTGAAAACCGCCGATCGATCTTCATACTCTGACAAAATCACAGCGAAAAATCCTTAAACCAAATACCCGTTTTGCGCGGTCCATATCTCCGCGAAAACACAACGCACAGCCGGGAACCTCATATCTAATTGTAGTCCAAGTCCACTTCTACAAACCTATCCGAGTGGATCCTGGATGCGAGGTCCACAGCCGAGGCACCACGCGGTCAAAGTAGGTCGCAGGGGCCCTATTACGCGCGCCATATCTACCCGGAAATGGAACGCACAGCGGGGATTCTTATTTTGAATACACGGTCGCGACGTCCTCTAACTACCCATATAAGCAGAATAATAAACGGGTATCCACAGCCGAGGCAGCACGTATTTGAAAACCGCCGACCGATCTTCATACTCTGACAAAATCACAGCGATAGCGCCAATACTCTGTTTCCTTAAACCAAATCGCCGTCTTGCGCGGTCCATATCCCCGCGAATACACAACGCACAGCCGGGACACCTATGCCGACCTGTAGCCACCGTCAACCTCTAAAGACATGTGGAGGGTGATCCACAATCGGACACTCACAGCCGAGGCACGACGCGGTCAAAGTAGGTCGCAGGGACCATATTACGCGCGCCATATCTACCCGGAAATAGAACGCACAGCGGGGATACTCATGCCCAGTTGTCAAGCTGGAAGTCCTCTAACCACCCATCTAGACACTCCTATAAACGGATACACACAGCCGATACAGCGCGTATTTGAAAACCGCCGACCGATCTTCATACTCTGACAAAATCACAGCGAAAGACTTAAACGAAATACCCGTTTTGCGAGGTCCATATCCCCGCGAATACACAACGCACAGCCGGGACACTTATACCCAGTTGTAGTCCACGTCCCCCTCTACAAAACTATCGGAGTGGATCCTGGATGCGAGGTCCACAGCCGAGGCACGGTGTAGTCAAAGTAGGTCGCAGGGACCATATTACGCGCGCCATATCTACCCGGAAATAGAACGCACAGCGGGGATTCCTATACTGAATACACGGCCCCGACGTCCTCTAACCAACTATGTAAGCTGAATAATAAACGGATAACCACAGCCGAGGCAGCGCGTGTTTGAAAACAGCCGACCGATCTTCATACTCTGACAAAATCACAGCGAAAGACTTAAACGAAATACCCGTTTTGCGAGGTCCATATCCCCGCGAATACACAACGCACAGCCGGGACACTTATATCTAACTGTAGTCCAAGTCCCCCTCTACAAATCTATCCGAGTGGATCATGGATGCGAGGTCCACAACCGAGGCACGATGTAGTCAAAGTAGGTCGCAGGGGCCATATTGCGCGGTCCATATCTACCCGGAAATGGAACGCACAGCGGGGATTCTTATACCGAATCCACGGTCCCGACGTCCTCTAACCACCCATATAAGCATAATAATAAACGGATACCCACAGCCGAGGCAGCACGTATTTGAAAAGCGCCGGCCGATCTTCATACTCTGACAAAAAGCGCCGGGCGATCTTCATACTCTGACAAAATCACAGCCGTTTTTATATCGTTTTGCGAGATGGATATCTCCGCGAATACACAACGCACAGCCGGGATACTCATACCTAATTGTATAATACGTCTACCTCTACAAACCTATCCGAGTGGATCCTGGATGCGAGATCCAGAACCAGGATCCATATCGCGCGGGTAAACGGCGGGAGTAACGAGGACTCTCTTAAGGTAGGGGACGTTACTGGGCTGCGCTGCGAAAGACGAGCGCCAAAACTCTGTTTCCTTAAACGGAAGCGCCGTTTTGCGAGGTGGATATCTCCGCGAAAACACCACGCACAGCCGGGACACTTATACCCAATCGTAGACCACGTCCACCTCTACAAACCTATCCGAGTGGATCCTGGATCCGAGACCCACAGCCGAGGCACCACGCGGTCAAAGTAGGTCGCAGTTGCCGTTTTGCGCGCTCCATCTCTCCGCCAAAACACCACGCACAGCCGGGACACTTATACCCTATTGTAGACCCCGACCTCCTCTAACCACCCATACATGCAGAACAATAAACGGATACCCACAGCCGATGCAGCAAGTAGTTCAAAAGCGCCGGCCGATCTTCGTACTCTGACAAAATCACAGCGAAAGACGAGCGCCAATACTCTGTCTCCTTAAACCAAATCGCCGGTTTGCGCGGTGCATATCCCCGCGAATACACAACGCACAGACTCGTCCCCTACGCCGAATAGTAGACCACGTCCACTTCTAAAGACCTGTGGAGGAGGATCCAGGATCGGGCATTCACAGCCGATGCACGACGTGGTCAAAATAGGTCACTGTAGCCATATTGCGCGCTCAATATCTCCGCCAAAACACAACGCACAGTCGGGGTACTTACGCCGAATTGTAGACCTTGAC
>NW_027466705.1:20000-32041 GCF_050575085.1 Anarhichas minor
TGGCTTGGTTACCCCCTACCAAAATGGGTCACAGCCGTAATAGGCAAAGTCCCGAAGCGCTGGACCCTTCAGCGCTTCAGAGCTTCGCCCCTACTACTGCTCTAAAAGAATTGGTCCTGGTAATCCAAAAAATTTAGGGAAGCGCTGGACCCTTCAGCGCTTCGCTCATATCCCCCCTACTACGGCTGTAGCATAGGGGAACCGCCAGAAGCGCTGGACCCTTCAGCGCTTCGCTCCTATCCCCTACTACGGCTGTAGCATAGGGGAACCGCCAGAAGCGCTGGACCCTTCAGCGCTTCGCTCCTATCCCCTACTACGGCTGTAGCATAGGGGAACCGCCAGAAGCGCTGGACCCTTCAGCGCTTCGCTCATATCCCCTACTACGGCTGTAGCATAGGGGAACCGCCAGAAGCGCTGGACCCTTCAGCGCTTCGCTCATATCCCCTACTACGGCTGTAGCATAGGGGGACCGCCAGAAGCGCTGGACCCTTCAGCGCTTCGCTCATATCCCCTACTACGGCTGTAGCATAGGGGAACCGCCAGAAGCGCTGGACCCTTCAGCGCTTCGCTCATATCCCCTACTACGGCTGTAGCATAGGGGGACCGCCAGAAGCGCTGGACCCTTCAGCGCTTCGCTCATATCCCCTACTACGGCTGTAGCATAGGGGGACCGCCAGAAGCGCTGGACCCTTCAGCGCTTCGCTCCTATCCCCTACTACGGCTGTAGCATAGGGGAACCGCCAGAAGCGCTGGACCCTTCAGCGCTTCGCTCCTATCCCCTACTACGGCTGTAGCATAGGGGGACCGCCAGAAGCGCTGGACCCTTCAGCGCTTCGCTCATATCCCTACTACGCTAGCTGTAGCTTAGGGGGACCGCCAGAAGCGCTGGACCCTTCAGCGCTTCGCTCATATCCCCTACTACGGCTGTAGCATAGGGGGACCGCCAGAAGCGCTGGACCCTTCAGCGCTTCGCTCATATCCCCTACTACGGCTGTAGCATAGGGGGGACCGCCAGAAGCGCTGGACCCTTCAGCGCTTCGCTCATATCCCCTACTACGGCTGTAGCATAGGGGGACCGCCAGAAGCGCTGGACCCTTCAGCGCTTCGCTCCTATCCCCTACTACGGCTGTAGCATAGGGGGACCGCCAGAAGCGCTGGACCCTTCAGCGCTTCGCTCATATCCCCTACTACGGCTGTAGCATAGGGGAACCGCCAGAAGCGCTGGACCCTTCAGCGCTTCGCTCATATCCCCTACTACGGCTGTAGCATAGGGGGACCGCCAGAAGCGCTGGACCCTTCAGCGCTTCGCTCATATCCCCTACTACGGCTGTAGCATAGGGGGACCGCCAGAAGCGCTGGACCCTTCAGCGCTTCGCTCATATCCCCTACTACGGCTGTAGCATAGGGGAACCGCCAGAAGCGCTGGACCCTTCAGCGCTTCGTCCCTACTACGGCTGTAACATAGGGGAACCGCCAGAAGCGCTGGACCCTTCAGCGCTTCGCTCATATCCCCTACTACGGCTGTAGCATAGGGGGACCGCCAGAAGCGCTGGACCCTTCAGCGCTTCGCTCATATCCCCTACTACGGCTGTAGCATAGGGGAACCGCCAGAAGCGCTGGACCCTTCAGCGCTTCGTCCCTACTACGGCTGTAACATAGGGGAACCGCCAGAAGCGCTGGACCCTTCAGCGCTTCGCTCATATCCCCTACTACGGCTGTAGCATAGGGGAACCGCCAGAAGCGCTGGACCCTTCAGCGCTTCGCTCCTATCCCCTAGTATACACTGGGTAGTCTGTTCCTATCATTGTGTGCAAGGTGGCTTGGTTACCCCCTACCAAAATGGGTCACAGCCGTAATAGGCGAAGTACAGAAGCGCTGGAACCTTCAGCGCTTCGCCCCTATCACGGCTTTAAAACCCGAGCGAAAAACTCTATGTCCTTAAACGAAATACCCGTTTTGCGCGGTCCATATCTCCGCGAAAACACAACGCACAGCCGGGACACTCATATCTAATTGTAGTCCAAGTCCCCCTCTACAAACACATCAGAGTGGATCCTGGATGCGACCTCCACAGCCGAGGCACGAGTCGGTCAAAGTAGGTCGCAGGGACCATATTACGCGCGCCATATCTACCCGGAAATAGAACGCACAGCGGGGATACTCATGCCCAGTTGTCGAGCTGGAAGTCCTCTAACCACCCATATAAGATGAATAATAAACGGATACACACAGCCGATGCAGCGCGTGTTTGAAAACCGCCGATCGATCTTCATACTCTGACAAAATCACAGCGAAAAATCCTTAAACCAAATACCCGTTTTGCGCGGTCCATATCTCCGCGAAAACACAACGCACAGCCGGGAACCTCATATCTAATTGTAGTCCAAGTCCACTTCTACAAACCTATCCGAGTGGATCCTGGATGCGAGGTCCACAGCCGAGGCACCACGCGGTCAAAGTAGGTCGCAGGGGCCCTATTACGCGCGCCATATCTACCCGGAAATGGAACGCACAGCGGGGATTCTTATTTTGAATACACGGTCGCGACGTCCTCTAACTACCCATATAAGCAGAATAATAAACGGGTATCCACAGCCGAGGCAGCACGTATTTGAAAACCGCCGACCGATCTTCATACTCTGACAAAATCACAGCGATAGCGCCAATACTCTGTTTCCTTAAACCAAATCGCCGTCTTGCGCGGTCCATATCCCCGCGAATACACAACGCACAGCCGGGACACCTATGCCGACCTGTAGCCACCGTCAACCTCTAAAGACATGTGGAGGGTGATCCACAATCGGACACTCACAGCCGAGGCACGACGCGGTCAAAGTAGGTCGCAGGGACCATATTACGCGCGCCATATCTACCCGGAAATAGAACGCACAGCGGGGATACTCATGCCCAGTTGTCGAGCTGGAAGTCCTCTAACCACCCATATAAGATGAATAATAAACGGATACACACAGCCGATGCAGCGCGTGTTTGAAAACCGCCGATCGATCTTCATACTCTGACAAAATCACAGCGAAAAATCCTTAAACCAAATACCCGTTTTGCGGTCCATATCTCCGCGAAAACACAACGCACAGCCGGGAACCTCATATCTAATTGTAGTCCAAGTCCACTTCTACAAACCTATCCGAGTGGATCCTGGATGCGAGGTCCACAGCCGAGGCACCACGCGGTCAAAGTAGGTCGCAGGGGCCCTATTACGCGCGCCATATCTACCCGGAAATGGAACGCACAGCGGGGATTCTTATTTTGAATACACGGTCGCGACGTCCTCTAACTACCCATATAAGCAGAATAATAAACGGGTATCCACAGCCGAGGCAGCACGTATTTGAAAACCGCCGACCGATCTTCATACTCTGACAAAATCACAGCGATAGCGCCAATACTCTGTTTCCTTAAACCAAATCGCCGTCTTGCGCGGTCCATATCCCCGCGAATACACAACGCACAGCCGGGACACCTATGCCGACCTGTAGCCACCGTCAACCTCTAAAGACATGTGGAGGGTGATCCACAATCGGACACTCACAGCCGAGGCACGACGCGGTCAAAGTAGGTCGCAGGGACCATATTACGCGCGCCATATCTACCCGGAAATAGAACGCACAGCGGGGATACTCATGCCCAGTTGTCAAGCTGGAAGTCCTCTAACCACCCATATAAGATGAATAATAAACGGATACACACAGCCGATGCAGCGCGTGTTTGAAAACCGCCGATCGATCTTCATACTCTGACAAAATCACAGCGAAAAATCCTTAAACCAAATACCCGTTTTGCGCGGTCCATATCTCCGCGAAAACACAACGCACAGCCGGGAACCTCATATCTAATTGTAGTCCAAGTCCACTTCTACAAACCTATCCGAGTGGATCCTGGATGCGAGGTCCACAGCCGAGGCACCACGCGGTCAAAGTAGGTCGCAGGGGCCCTATTACGCGCGCCATATCTACCCGGAAATGGAACGCACAGCGGGGATTCTTATTTTGAATACACGGTCGCGACGTCCTCTAACTACCCATATAAGCAGAATAATAAACGGGTATCCACAGCCGAGGCAGCACGTATTTGAAAACCGCCGACCGATCTTCATACTCTGACAAAATCACAGCGATAGCGCCAATACTCTGTTTCCTTAAACCAAATCGCCGTCTTGCGCGGTCCATATCCCCGCGAATACACAACGCACAGCCGGGACACCTATGCCGACCTGTAGCCACCGTCAACCTCTAAAGACATGTGGAGGGTGATCCACAATCGGACACTCACAGCCGAGGCACGACGCGGTCAAAGTAGGTCGCAGGGACCATATTACGCGCGCCATATCTACCCGGAAATAGAACGCACAGCGGGGATACTCATGCCCAGTTGTCAAGCTGGAAGTCCTCTAACCACCCATATAAGATGAATAATAAACGGATACACACAGCCGATGCAGCGCGTGTTTGAAAACCGCCGATCGATCTTCATACTCTGACAAAATCACAGCGAAAAATCCTTAAACCAAATACCCGTTTTGCGCGGTCCATATCTCCGCGAAAACACAACGCACAGCCGGGAACCTCATATCTAATTGTAGTCCAAGTCCACTTCTACAAACCTATCCGAGTGGATCCTGGATGCGAGGTCCACAGCCGAGGCACCACGCGGTCAAAGTAGGTCGCAGGGGCCCTATTACGCGCGCCATATCTACCCGGAAATGGAACGCACAGCGGGGATTCTTATTTTGAATACACGGTCGCGACGTCCTCTAACTACCCATATAAGCAGAATAATAAACGGGTATCCACAGCCGAGGCAGCACGTATTTGAAAACCGCCGACCGATCTTCATACTCTGACAAAATCACAGCGATAGCGCCAATACTCTGTTTCCTTAAACCAAATCGCCGTCTTGCGCGGTCCATATCCCCGCGAATACACAACGCACAGCCGGGACACCTATGCCGACCTGTAGCCACCGTCAACCTCTAAAGACATGTGGAGGGTGATCCACAATCGGACACTCACAGCCGAGGCACGACGCGGTCAAAGTAGGTCGCAGGGACCATATTACGCGCGCCATATCTACCCGGAAATAGAACGCACAGCGGGGATACTCATGCCCAGTTGTCAAGCTGGAAGTCCTCTAACCACCCATATAAGATGAATAATAAACGGATACACACAGCCGATGCAGCGCGTGTTTGAAAACCGCCGATCGATCTTCATACTCTGACAAAATCACAGCGAAAAATCCTTAAACCAAATACCCGTTTTGCGCGGTCCATATCTCCGCGAAAACACAACGCACAGCCGGGAACCTCATATCTAATTGTAGTCCAAGTCCACTTCTACAAACCTATCCGAGTGGATCCTGGATGCGAGGTCCACAGCCGAGGCACCACGCGGTCAAAGTAGGTCGCAGGGGCCCTATTACGCGCGCCATATCTACCCGGAAATGGAACGCACAGCGGGGATTCTTATTTTGAATACACGGTCGCGACGTCCTCTAACTACCCATATAAGCAGAATAATAAACGGGTATCCACAGCCGAGGCAGCACGTATTTGAAAACCGCCGACCGATCTTCATACTCTGACAAAATCACAGCGATAGCGCCAATACTCTGTTTCCTTAAACCAAATCGCCGTCTTGCGCGGTCCATATCCCCGCGAATACACAACGCACAGCCGGGACACCTATGCCGACCTGTAGCCACCGTCAACCTCTAAAGACATGTGGAGGGTGATCCACAATCGGACACTCACAGCCGAGGCACGACGCGGTCAAAGTAGGTCGCAGGGACCATATTACGCGCGCCATATCTACCCGGAAATAGAACGCACAGCGGGGATACTCATGCCCAGTTGTCAAGCTGGAAGTCCTCTAACCACCCATATAAGATGAATAATAAACGGATACACACAGCCGATGCAGCGCGTGTTTGAAAACCGCCGATCGATCTTCATACTCTGACAAAATCACAGCGAAAAATCCTTAAACCAAATACCCGTTTTGCGCGGTCCATATCTCCGCGAAAACACAACGCACAGCCGGGAACCTCATATCTAATTGTAGTCCAAGTCCACTTCTACAAACCTATCCGAGTGGATCCTGGATGCGAGGTCCACAGCCGAGGCACCACGCGGTCAAAGTAGGTCGCAGGGGCCCTATTACGCGCGCCATATCTACCCGGAAATGGAACGCACAGCGGGGATTCTTATTTTGAATACACGGTCGCGACGTCCTCTAACTACCCATATAAGCAGAATAATAAACGGGTATCCACAGCCGAGGCAGCACGTATTTGAAAACCGCCGACCGATCTTCATACTCTGACAAAATCACAGCGATAGCGCCAATACTCTGTTTCCTTAAACCAAATCGCCGTCTTGCGCGGTCCATATCCCCGCGAATACACAACGCACAGCCGGGACACCTATGCCGACCTGTAGCCACCGTCAACCTCTAAAGACATGTGGAGGGTGATCCACAATCGGACACTCACAGCCGAGGCACGACGCGGTCAAAGTAGGTCGCAGGGACCATATTACGCGCGCCATATCTACCCGGAAATAGAACGCACAGCGGGGATACTCATGCCCAGTTGTCAAGCTGGAAGTCCTCTAACCACCCATATAAGATGAATAATAAACGGATACACACAGCCGATGCAGCGCGTGTTTGAAAACCGCCGATCGATCTTCATACTCTGACAAAATCACAGCGAAAAATCCTTAAACCAAATACCCGTTTTGCGCGGTCCATATCTCCGCGAAAACACAACGCACAGCCGGGAACCTCATATCTAATTGTAGTCCAAGTCCACTTCTACAAACCTATCCGAGTGGATCCTGGATGCGAGGTCCACAGCCGAGGCACCACGCGGTCAAAGTAGGTCGCAGGGGCCCTATTACGCGCGCCATATCTACCCGGAAATGGAACGCACAGCGGGGATTCTTATTTTGAATACACGGTCGCGACGTCCTCTAACTACCCATATAAGCAGAATAATAAACGGGTATCCACAGCCGAGGCAGCACGTATTTGAAAACCGCCGACCGATCTTCATACTCTGACAAAATCACAGCGATAGCGCCAATACTCTGTTTCCTTAAACCAAATCGCCGTCTTGCGCGGTCCATATCCCCGCGAATACACAACGCACAGCCGGGACACCTATGCCGACCTGTAGCCACCGTCAACCTCTAAAGACATGTGGAGGGTGATCCACAATCGGACACTCACAGCCGAGGCACGACGCGGTCAAAGTAGGTCGCAGGGACCATATTACGCGCGCCATATCTACCCGGAAATAGAACGCACAGCGGGGATACTCATGCCCAGTTGTCGAGCTGGAAGTCCTCTAACCACCCATATAAGATGAATAATAAACGGATACACACAGCCGATGCAGCGCGTGTTTGAAAACCGCCGATCGATCTTCATACTCTGACAAAATCACAGCGAAAAATCCTTAAACCAAATACCCGTTTTGCGCGGTCCATATCTCCGCGAAAACACAACGCACAGCCGGGAACCTCATATCTAATTGTAGTCCAAGTCCACTTCTACAAACCTCACCGAGTGGATCCTGGATGCGAGGTCCACAGCCGAGGCACCACGCGGTCAAAGTAGGTCGCAGGGGCCCTATTACGCGCGCCATATCTACCCGGAAATGGAACGCACAGCGGGGATTCTTATTTTGAATACACGGTCGCGACGTCCTCTAACTACCCATATAAGCAGAATAATAAACGGGTATCCACAGCCGAGGCAGCACGTATTTGAAAACCGCCGACCGATCTTCATACTCTGACAAAATCACAGCGATAGCGCCAATACTCTGTTTCCTTAAACCAAATCGCCGTCTTGCGCGGTCCATATCCCCGCGAATACACAACGCACAGCCGGGACACCTATGCCGACCTGTAGCCACCGTCAACCTCTAAAGACATGTGGAGGGTGATCCACAATCGGACACTCACAGCCGAGGCACGACGCGGTCAAAGTAGGTCGCAGGGACCATATTACGCGCGCCATATCTACCCGGAAATAGAACGCACAGCGGGGATACTCATGCCCAGTTGTCAAGCTGGAAGTCCTCTAACCACCCATATAAGATGAATAATAAACGGATACACACAGCCGATGCAGCGCGTGTTTGAAAACCGCCGATCGATCTTCATACTCTGACAAAATCACAGCGAAAAATCCTTAAACCAAATACCCGTTTTGCGCGGTCCATATCTCCGCGAAAACACAACGCACAGCCGGGAACCTCATATCTAATTGTAGTCCAAGTCCACTTCTACAAACCTATCCGAGTGGATCCTGGATGCGAGGTCCACAGCCGAGGCACCACGCGGTCAAAGTAGGTCGCAGGGGCCCTATTACGCGCGCCATATCTACCCGGAAATGGAACGCACAGCGGGGATTCTTATTTTGAATACACGGTCGCGACGTCCTCTAACTACCCATATAAGCAGAATAATAAACGGGTATCCACAGCCGAGGCAGCACGTATTTGAAAACCGCCGACCGATCTTCATACTCTGACAAAATCACAGCGATAGCGCCAATACTCTGTTTCCTTAAACCAAATCGCCGTCTTGCGCGGTCCATATCCCCGCGAATACACAACGCACAGCCGGGACACCTATGCCGACCTGTAGCCACCGTCAACCTCTAAAGACATGTGGAGGGTGATCCACAATCGGACACTCACAGCCGAGGCACGACGCGGTCAAAGTAGGTCGCAGGGACCATATTACGCGCGCCATATCTACCCGGAAATAGAACGCACAGCGGGGATACTCATGCCCAGTTGTCGAGCTGGAAGTCCTCTAACCACCCATATAAGATGAATAATAAACGGATACACACAGCCGATGCAGCGCGTGTTTGAAAACCGCCGATCGATCTTCATACTCTGACAAAATCACAGCGAAAAATCCTTAAACCAAATACCCGTTTTGCGCGGTCCATATCTCCGCGAAAACACAACGCACAGCCGGGAACCTCATATCTAATTGTAGTCCAAGTCCACTTCTACAAACCTATCCGAGTGGATCCTGGATGCGAGGTCCACAGCCGAGGCACCACGCGGTCAAAGTAGGTCGCAGGGGCCCTATTACGCGCGCCATATCTACCCGGAAATGGAACGCACAGCGGGGATTCTTATTTTGAATACACGGTCGCGACGTCCTCTAACTACCCATATAAGCAGAATAATAAACGGGTATCCACAGCCGAGGCAGCACGTATTTGAAAACCGCCGACCGATCTTCATACTCTGACAAAATCACAGCGATAGCGCCAATACTCTGTTTCCTTAAACCAAATCGCCGTCTTGCGCGGTCCATATCCCCGCGAATACACAACGCACAGCCGGGACACCTATGCCGACCTGTAGCCACCGTCAACCTCTAAAGACATGTGGAGGGTGATCCACAATCGGACACTCACAGCCGAGGCACGACGCGGTCAAAGTAGGTCGCAGGGACCATATTACGCGCGCCATATCTACCCGGAAATAGAACGCACAGCGGGGATACTCATGCCCAGTTGTCAAGCTGGAAGTCCTCTAACCACCCATATAAGATGAATAATAAACGGATACACACAGCCGATGCAGCGCGTGTTTGAAAACCGCCGATCGATCTTCATACTCTGACAAAATCACAGCGAAAAATCCTTAAACCAAATACCCGTTTTGCGCGGTCCATATCTCCGCGAAAACACAACGCACAGCCGGGAACCTCATATCTAATTGTAGTCCAAGTCCACTTCTACAAACCTATCCGAGTGGATCCTGGATGCGAGGTCCACAGCCGAGGCACCACGCGGTCAAAGTAGGTCGCAGGGGCCCTATTACGCGCGCCATATCTACCCGGAAATGGAACGCACAGCGGGGATTCTTATTTTGAATACACGGTCGCGACGTCCTCTAACTACCCATATAAGCAGAATAATAAACGGGTATCCACAGCCGAGGCAGCACGTATTTGAAAACCGCCGACCGATCTTCATACTCTGACAAAATCACAGCGATAGCGCCAATACTCTGTTTCCTTAAACCAAATCGCCGTCTTGCGCGGTCCATATCCCCGCGAATACACAACGCACAGCCGGGACACCTATGCCGACCTGTAGCCACCGTCAACCTCTAAAGACATGTGGAGGGTGATCCACAATCGGACACTCACAGCCGAGGCACGACGCGGTCAAAGTAGGTCGCAGGGACCATATTACGCGCGCCATATCTACCCGGAAATAGAACGCACAGCGGGGATACTCATGCCCAGTTGTCAAGCTGGAAGTCCTCTAACCACCCATATAAGATGAATAATAAACGGATACACACAGCCGATGCAGCGCGTGTTTGAAAACCGCCGATCGATCTTCATACTCTGACAAAATCACAGCGAAAAATCCTTAAACCAAATACCCGTTTTGCGCGGTCCATATCTCCGCGAAAACACAACGCACAGCCGGGAACCTCATATCTAATTGTAGTCCAAGTCCACTTCTACAAACCTATCCGAGTGGATCCTGGATGCGAGGTCCACAGCCGAGGCACCACGCGGTCAAAGTAGGTCGCAGGGGCCCTATTACGCGCGCCATATCTACCCGGAAATGGAACGCACAGCGGGGATTCTTATTTTGAATACACGGTCGCGACGTCCTCTAACTACCCATATAAGCAGAATAATAAACGGGTATCCACAGCCGAGGCAGCACGTATTTGAAAACCGCCGACCGATCTTCATACTCTGACAAAATCACAGCGATAGCGCCAATACTCTGTTTCCTTAAACCAAATCGCCGTCTTGCGCGGTCCATATCCCCGCGAATACACAACGCACAGCCGGGACACCTATGCCGACCTGTAGCCACCGTCAACCTCTAAAGACATGTGGAGGGTGATCCACAATCGGACACTCACAGCCGAGGCACGACGCGGTCAAAGTAGGTCGCAGGGACCATATTACGCGCGCCATATCTACCCGGAAATAGAACGCACAGCGGGGATACTCATGCCCAGTTGTCGAGCTGGAAGTCCTCTAACCACCCATATAAGATGAATAATAAACGGATACACACAGCCGATGCAGCGCGTGTTTGAAAACCGCCGATCGATCTTCATACTCTGACAAAATCACAGCGAAAAATCCTTAAACCAAATACCCGTTTTGCGCGGTCCATATCTCCGCGAAAACACAACGCACAGCCGGGAACCTCATATCTAATTGTAGTCCAAGTCCACTTCTACAAACCTCACCGAGTGGATCCTGGATGCGAGGTCCACAGCCGAGGCACCACGCGGTCAAAGTAGGTCGCAGGGGCCCTATTACGCGCGCCATATCTACCCGGAAATGGAACGCACAGCGGGGATTCTTATTTTGAATACACGGTCGCGACGTCCTCTAACTACCCATATAAGCAGAATAATAAACGGGTATCCACAGCCGAGGCAGCACGTATTTGAAAACCGCCGACCGATCTTCATACTCTGACAAAATCACAGCGATAGCGCCAATACTCTGTTTCCTTAAACCAAATCGCCGTCTTGCGCGGTCCATATCCCCGCGAATACACAACGCACAGCCGGGACACCTATGCCGACCTGTAGCCACCGTCAACCTCTAAAGACATGTGGAGGGTGATCCACAATCGGACACTCACAGCCGAGGCACGACGCGGTCAAAGTAGGTCGCAGGGACCATATTACGCGCGCCATATCTACCCGGAAATAGAACGCACAGCGGGGATACTCATGCCCAGTTGTCAAGCTGGAAGTCCTCTAACCACCCATATAAGATGAATAATAAACGGATACACACAGCCGATGCAGCGCGTGTTTGAAAACCGCCGATCGATCTTCATACTCTGACAAAATCACAGCGAAAAATCCTTAAACCAAATACCCGTTTTGCGCGGTCCATATCTCCGCGAAAACACAACGCACAGCCGGGAACCTCATATCTAATTGTAGTCCAAGTCCACTTCTACAAACCTATCCGAGTGGATCCTGGA
>NW_027466706.1:0-22500 GCF_050575085.1 Anarhichas minor
GCATTAAACCGTGGCATGTTTGATGCCTAACTGATTGTCCCGTGAGATCTGATGAGTCATGTTATATGCACTTGTTTCAAATGCACACAGCTATTCTCATACACATATGTATACACTTTATGCATTAAACCGTGGCATGTTTGATGCCTAACTGATTGTCCAGTGAGATCTGATGAGTCATGTTATATGAATTGTTTCAAGTGCACCCAATTATTCTCATACACATATGCGCATACACTTTAGACATTGAACCGTGGCATGTTTGATGCCTAACTGATTGTCCAGTGAGATCTGATGAGTCATGTTATATGCACTTTTTCAAATGCACACAGCTATTATCATACACATATGCATACACTTTAGACATTACACCGTGGCATGTTTGATGCCTAACTGATTGTCCAGTGAGATCTGATGAGTCATGTTCTCTGCACTGTTTCAAATGTACACAACTATTATCATACACATATGTATACACTTTATGCATTGAACCGTGGCATGTTTGATGCCTAACTGATTGTCCAGTGAGATCTGATGAGTCATGTTATATGCACTTGTTTCAAATGCACACAGCTATTATCATACACATATGTATACACTTTAGACATTACACCGTGGCATGTTTGATGCCTAACTGATTGTCCAGTGAGATCTGATGAGTCATGTTATATGCACTTGTTTCAAATGCACACAGCTATTATCATACACATATGCATACACTTTAGACATTAAACCGTGGCATGTTTGATGCCTAACTGATTGTCCAGTGAGATCTGATGAGTCATGTTGTATGCACTTTTTCAAATGCACACAGCTATTATCATACACATATGTATACACTTTAGACATTACACCGTGGCATGTTTGATGCCTAACTGATTGTCCAGTGAGATCTGATGAGTCATGTTATATGAATTGTTTCAAGTGCACCCAATTATTCTCATACACATATGCGCATACACTTTAGACATTACCCCGTGGCATGTTTGATGCCTAACTGATTGTCCAGTGAGATCTGATGAGTCATGTTATATGCCCTGTTTCAAGTGCACACAACTATTATCATACACATATGCGCATACACTTTAGACATTAAACCGTGGCATGTTTGATGCCTAACTGATTGTCCATTGAGATCTGATGAGTCATGTTTTACGAATTGTTTCAAATGTACTCCCACATCCATTTGTCCGCAGAAACATCTTCGACCTGAAGCCGTGCCGTCCTCCATCCATTTGTCACCGCCCACCTCCTGCGGTCTGGGAAGTGATGCCACATGGACTGCTCCAAAACCAAACCTGCATGTACATGCATCTGGACGTTCCAGTGTGTTCCACTCTATGTAGTACTGAGTGCCCGATCAGGCCCAGTCAGACATGCTACATGAGCCGCCATAAACACACACACACACGTAAATATGCCCATACACCCACCTGCATACACATACATACCTACACACATATATATACACATACATATACATATATATATACACACATGTGTACATATACGAACGGTCAGGTCCAGGCGGGAGCCGAATGGTTAGGCTTAGGCGGGAGGGCCGAATGGTTAGGTTTAGGCGGGGGGGTCGAATGGTTAGGTTTAGGCGTTGGCCGAATGGTTAGGCTTAGGCGGGGGGTCGAATGGTTAGGTTTAGGCAGGGGGTCGAATAGTTAGGTTTAGGCGAGGAGAGGGAGTGGTTGAGATTAGGGCAAGAAAGCAGGGCAGGCTACATGAGAGGAGCAGAGCAACAGAGATATGAGGCAGGAGGCACGGGCTGGTTAGGTGTTAGGGGATTGTGATCACTATGCTGGAAGCCAGCAAGGTGATCTGTGCACTGTCCATCACTACCTCACATCCTGAAGCACCTACCTCTCATTCAAGCCTTTAGGATGTCTTGTATCCAGTCTGGCAATCCAGATCCTTTCAGCCCTTTTCCTCTGGGAAATGTTCCACCTGGGGTTACACTCAATGACAGTCGTTAAAACAGATTTCCATCCATGTAATAGGAAGTGTTTCACAAAAGGTGTCTCCATCTTTTTCCTCTTCAGTATGTTGTATTTGTGTTGAGTGAATCGAGTAGAAATGGTGTTCCCCGTTTCACCCACATACTGTAAACCACACTTTTTACAAGAAATCAGATATATACAATTTTTGGACTTTAGACTGCCACGGGTCATTGTCTGAAAGACCTCTTTTGTGTACCGATTAGTGAACCAGTTTTGGTGTTTAAAATACTGGCCCTGTACTCTGGTTTTAGGGTCAAAGAGGGGTTTAATTTTCGCTTTTACCAGGAGATCCTGTAAATTCTTGTTTTTCCTGAATGCAGCAATAATGCTATAGTTTTGTAATGTTGATGTTCCTGTAATGTGTTTTTGAAAGTTCCTCTTACTTTGTCTAATTAGTTCAACAGTTGACGGGGAAAATGTCGTCACAAATGGAAGGTTACAAGTTACTACTGGTGGTCTAGTTTGCTGAAATGACCTTCTGCATTTTCTAAGGAAGGTCCTAGAGTACCCTCTGGTGGACAAAGCTCGAAACAGCACTCTGACTGCCGAATTAAAATCTTCCTCTTCAGTGCAAATTCTGTGAAACCTCAACAATTGTGACTTAATCAAGCCTGCATAGGTGTGCTTTGGGTGGAAGCTAGTTTTATAGAGCAGAGCGTGGGTGTCTGTCTCTTTAAAGAACACTTTGATCGCTAGTGTGTGGGTCTCCTTGAACCTGTCGTTCTTAAAAGTGGTGGTGTCCAAGAAATCGACAGAGGTCAAACTGCTGGTTGATTTTAGCTTGATTGATTCACTGTGATTATTCAGCGTGTTCAAAAATGTGTCAAAGTCCTCTCTCGTATGAGGCCACACCCCCCAGATGTCATCTAAAAACCTGTAGTAGTACAGAGGTTTTTTAGGACATGTTTTTAGGGCTGACTCCTCCCATTCAGCCATAAAGATGTTTGCATATGCGGGAGCAAATTTCTTCCCCATAGCTGTACCTTTAATTTGCAGGAAAAATTCTCCATTAAATGTGAAGTCATTTTTGGTCAAATTAATCTCTAATAACTGTAATAATTCTTTTTCTGGTCTTTTTTTGTTTGGGTGTTTCCGAAATGCATTTTTTATGGCTTGCATGCCTTCTTTGAAGTCAATATTTGTATATAGACTGTCTATGTCAATTGTAAAAAGAATGGAGTTGTCAGGAATGTGCAGTTTTTTTACTATGTTGATAAAGTGGTACGTGTCCTTAATGTAACTGGGGTGTGTGGTCGAGAGAGGATTGAGGAAGAAGTCCAGGTATTCTGCAGTGTAATATGTTTCACTGCTGCAGTCAGACACAATGGGTCTACCTGGAGGGATTTCATGTGGTTTGCTCCACTTAGTTGGATCCTTGTGGATTTTGGGCAGCATGTAAAATAATCTGGCTCTGGGTTCCGAGTTGCCCATTAAATAATATTTTTGTTTTGCCTTAATAAACCTTTTCTCATAGAGAGTTTGGATAATTTTGTTCATGATTGGAATCGTTTCTGGATAAATAGGTTTGGTCAATTTAGTGTAGTATTTGGGGTCGTTGAGTTGTCGATAACCCTCCCATACATACTGTTCTCTGTCCATAATGACCATAGCACTGCCTTTATCAGCTGGCTTGATGATGATGTGTTTGTTACTGTTCAGTTCTGTCAGTGCTCTAACCTCTTCAGTACTCAGGTTTGGTGGTACACGATGGACCCTAAACTCAGCATCCAAATATTGAAGATCCGCCTTGATGAGAGCCGTGATTTCACTGGGTGTTTGTCCCTGGGGGGGAGTCCAGACTGATTTCTGAATGAAAGGCAGCGGTTCAGAGTCTTTTGCATGTTCATAATAAGCTGCCAGTTTCAGCTTCCTATGGTATTGCTGAGTATCATAACGGCTTTGTTCCTTAATGTCTTTGTTTGTGCCCTTTGTGGGGATAAAGTTCAAGCCTTTGTTAAGCAGAGCAAATTGTGGTGCAGTTAACTTAAAGTTTTTTGTTAAATTAATAACAGTCTTATCCCCCTCCTGTGGAGGCAGGTTTATGGGGACAATTAGTTTAAGTAAGTGCACCAGTGGTCCAGCATGCGCTGAGCTGTGTCATAAGTCCAGTGCAGGTTATCTGGTCCTGTTTTAAAGTCAGTGCTTGGTAGAGACGGAATATACTCACCCAGGTCAGAGATGTACGCGTTCAGGTGTGTGAGACGCATTTTCTCTCTCGTTGGAAGATTGGAGAGTGATCTGTGGAATGAAGATGAAATTCCGCCCACGGAAACTTCTCTTGGGCCAACTTAAGCGCTCTCTGCAGCTGTTTGATAGCTGTCTCTTTGGTCTTTTGGACACGGTTGTTTAGGCCAAAGGCCAGGATGATTTTTTCCACCGTGGCTGTGGATCTGGCTTTGTCCAGTAGCTCTTCTGCGTTTCTGAAGGTGGCACCTGGGAAGGCGTCAATTTGTAGATCTGGATTGTTGTGTGGTGGGAATCTGTTGGTATTTGAGTCACCCATGATTAGCCATTTTTTGCCAACCGTGAGGCTCCAATCTTGCAACTTTCTCGAAGTGGTGAGATGTTTCGTAGGTCGGTGTAAACATCAGTGACTGTGGTGTGATGACCGTCCCTCTTGGAGTCGAATCCAGTCGAGTCTGCACCGCTGTTTGAAGACTGCCGGTCGTCGGTCTGGTGGACTGCACGCTGTCTGGAACAGGAGGGTGCGGCTCTCCGTCTTCCTCATCCACTAGTGGATCCAGCTCCTGCTGTGAGAGCTCCATGATGGAGCTCGTTATGGAAGCCACACATCCATTGTGGTGTGGGGGGGCCGAAGAAGAAGCAGGGGGGGCCGGGGGGGCCTCTCGTGGACTAGCTGTCCTCCTGGTAAACAGTCTTAGTGGTCTTTGTGATTGTGGATGGAGCTGTTGAGGAGTCGGTGTAGGTGGAACTATGTTTTGTGTGTTCTCACTATGTTGTGAGAGGGGCCAAATGTCTGACAGGGGCATCGGAGTAGTGTCCAGAACCATGTCAGTCCCCTTGTGTTAGGCTGTCTGCAGGTCTACTAAGGGCCTGTGTTTCCTGGACGGATGGGACCACTCTGTGTGGTGGTGTAACGGGCGTCAGAGGAACCGTGTTGGTTGGTGCCCCATGTACCTCCGCTGTGACTGAGCGTGTGACGTCAGCCACCGACGCATTTGTAGCTCCGTTAGGTGGAGCCTGTAGCTCTGGGTGCAGCACGGTGCCATTTTGGACCGCTGCAGTTCTGGTCGTCGGTGAAGGACTGTCCCCCGCATGCAGGATGAGAAGTGTCTCCCCAACAACGCCTCTAGCCTCGGCCAGTGTGTCGGGTGCTAATCTGCTACCGAGGTTTCTCTTCGCCCAGGCTGAGGCTACTTCAAAGGGGCCGCTCCAATCGTGAGGTGAGAGTTTATAAAGTTTATCTATCTCACTCTTTATGACGTTTTCATAATGGTCCTGAAGTATAATCAGTGTGGTGTGGGCCCAGTTTTTAGCATTTCCTTCAATTAGCCTCTGGGTGTCGGCATTCGGTACCGCGGGTTTAATTAGCGTGGATAGCTGATTAATCACTCTGTTAATTGTGCGGGGCGGCTGGTCTGCACTCACATTTGTGAGGTGATGCGCTGTTTTAATCACTCTGTGTAGAATGCGGCATTTAAGCCCAAAGTCTGGATCATCGGATCTGGGTCTATTCTGATGGCTTTCATTGTGTTGTAGCTGTTGCTGACCTGTGTTGTGTGTGTGGTCGATCTTACGTTTATTACGTGGCATGTTGGACCGGTACTCCGCCGGTCTCTGGACGGTCCTGCGGTCCACGAATTGTGTCTTATAGTTTGCTTCTCTGCCATTATAGTTACGGCGCCGAGAAGGGCGGTCCCCGTCGGGTCCGAGTCCGGTCCTCGTGACGGAGGCATACGTCCTGCGGCGGCCGTCTGATGGATCCCTCCGGCGGACGTCTGGTGGACACCTGCGGGGGACATCTGATGGATCCCTGCGGTGGTGGACGTCCGATGGATGCCCGTGATGGCGGACGTCCGATGGATGTCTGCGGCGGACGTCTGATGGATCCCTCCGGCGGATGTCCGCTGGATACCTGCGGCGGACATCCGCTGTATATCCGCGGCGGCGGACGTCTGATGGATCCCCGCGGCGGCGGACGACGTCTGATGGATCCTCGCGGTGACGAACGTCTGATGGATACCCGCGGCGGCGGCGGACATCTGATGGATCCTCGCGGTGACCGACGTCTGATGGATCCCCGCGGCTGCGGCCGTCTGCTGGGTACCTGTGGTGGTTGTATGAAGGGTCCCGACGTCGGCGAGGGGACGCAGGTCTGGTGGGTGACCTCGGGCGCTGGCTCCGCTGTCTGCGGCCTCTCCCGTAGTTGACAACCGTCCACTCCTCGCCGCGGTCACGGCCGTGGTGGAACATGGTGAGGCTAGGTTAGCTTAGCTTAGCCTCGTTAGCATGTGGCTCAGAAAAAAGTTTACAAGAGTTGTTTTACCTTTTATTTTCTGTTCAGGTGAACCATATTTTGAACAAGTAAATTAATCGCGACGTTTCGGTTCTAAGAAGAACCTTCTTCAGGCTACTTGTTCTTTGTAGAATAACTGTATAGTTACGGAACGATGTCGGACGCTGTTGTAGCATCGGCCATGTTGTGGAAAAGGGAGGATGGGCTGTGATGCGAAGTTCCTATGGTCTGGCGCCCCTGGGCTCAGCCATTTTGTTCCAAGGACCAATCAGTAGGCCATCTGACTAAGCAGCCATGACATATTTGATGCCTAACTGATTGTCCAGTGAGATCTGATGAGTCATGTTCTCTGCACTGTTTCAAATGTACACAACTATTATCATACACATATGTATACACTTTATGCATTAAACCGTGGCATGTTTGATGCCTAACTGATTGTCCCGTGAGATCTGATGAGTCATGTTATATGCACTTGTTTCAAATGCACACAGCTATTCTCATACACATATGTATACACTTTATGCATTAAACCGTGGCATGTTTGATGCCTAACTGATTGTCCAGTGAGATCTGATGAGTCATGTTATATGAATTGTTTCAAGTGCACCCAATTATTCTCATACACATATGCGCATACACTTTAGACATTGAACCGTGGCATGTTTGATGCCTAACTGATTGTCCAGTGAGATCTGATGAGTCATGTTATATGCACTTTTTCAAATGCACACAGCTATTATCATACACATATGCATACACTTTAGACATTACACCGTGGCATGTTTGATGCCTAACTGATTGTCCAGTGAGATCTGATGAGTCATGTTCTCTGCACTGTTTCAAATGTACACAACTATTATCATACACATATGTATACACTTTATGCATTGAACCGTGGCATGTTTGATGCCTAACTGATTGTCCAGTGAGATCTGATGAGTCATGTTATATGCACTTGTTTCAAATGCACACAGCTATTATCATACACATATGTATACACTTTAGACATTACACCGTGGCATGTTTGATGCCTAACTGATTGTCCAGTGAGATCTGATGAGTCATGTTATATGCACTTGTTTCAAATGCACACAGCTATTATCATACACATATGCATACACTTTAGACATTAAACCGTGGCATGTTTGATGCCTAACTGATTGTCCAGTGAGATCTGATGAGTCATGTTGTATGCACTTTTTCAAATGCACACAGCTATTATCATACACATATGTATACACTTTAGACATTACACCGTGGCATGTTTGATGCCTAACTGATTGTCCAGTGAGATCTGATGAGTCATGTTATATGAATTGTTTCAAGTGCACCCAATTATTCTCATACACATATGCGCATACACTTTAGACATTACCCCGTGGCATGTTTGATGCCTAACTGATTGTCCAGTGAGATCTGATGAGTCATGTTATATGCCCTGTTTCAAGTGCACACAACTATTATCATACACATATGCGCATACACTTTAGACATTAAACCGTGGCATGTTTGATGCCTAACTGATTGTCCATTGAGATCTGATGAGTCATGTTTTACGAATTGTTTCAAATGTACTCCCACATCCATTTGTCCGCAGAAACATCTTCGACCTGAAGCCGTGCCGTCCTCCATCCATTTGTCACCGCCCACCTCCTGCGGTCTGGGAAGTGATGCCACATGGACTGCTCCAAAACCAAACCTGCATGTACATGCATCTGGACGTTCCAGTGTGTTCCACTCTATGTAGTACTGAGTGCCCGATCAGGCCCAGTCAGACATGCTACATGAGCCGCCATAAACACACACACACACGTAAATATGCCCATACACCCACCTGCATACACATACATACCTACACACATATATATACACATACATATACATATATATATACACACATGTGTACATATACGAACGGTCAGGTCCAGGCGGGAGCCGAATGGTTAGGCTTAGGCGGGAGGGCCGAATGGTTAGGTTTAGGCGGGGGGGTCGAATGGTTAGGTTTAGGCGTTGGCCGAATGGTTAGGCTTAGGCGGGGGGTCGAATGGTTAGGTTTAGGCAGGGGGTCGAATAGTTAGGTTTAGGCGAGGAGAGGGAGTGGTTGAGATTAGGGCAAGAAAGCAGGGCAGGCTACATGAGAGGAGCAGAGCAACAGAGATATGAGGCAGGAGGCACGGGCTGGTTAGGTGTTAGGGGATTGTGATCACTATGCTGGAAGCCAGCAAGGTGATCTGTGCACTGTCCATCACTACCTCACATCCTGAAGCACCTACCTCTCATTCAAGCCTTTAGGATGTCTTGTATCCAGTCTGGCAATCCAGATCCTTTCAGCCCTTTTCCTCTGGGAAATGTTCCACCTGGGGTTACACTCAATGACAGTCGTTAAAACAGATTTCCATCCATGTAATAGGAAGTGTTTCACAAAAGGTGTCTCCATCTTTTTCCTCTTCAGTATGTTGTATTTGTGTTGAGTGAATCGAGTAGAAATGGTGTTCCCCGTTTCACCCACATACTGTAAACCACACTTTTTACAAGAAATCAGATATATACAATTTTTGGACTTTAGACTGCCACGGGTCATTGTCTGAAAGACCTCTTTTGTGTACCGATTAGTGAACCAGTTTTGGTGTTTAAAATACTGGCCCTGTACTCTGGTTTTAGGGTCAAAGAGGGGTTTAATTTTCGCTTTTACCAGGAGATCCTGTAAATTCTTGTTTTTCCTGAATGCAGCAATAATGCTATAGTTTTGTAATGTTGATGTTCCTGTAATGTGTTTTTGAAAGTTCCTCTTACTTTGTCTAATTAGTTCAACAGTTGACGGGGAAAATGTCGTCACAAATGGAAGGTTACAAGTTACTACTGGTGGTCTAGTTTGCTGAAATGACCTTCTGCATTTTCTAAGGAAGGTCCTAGAGTACCCTCTGGTGGACAAAGCTCGAAACAGCACTCTGACTGCCGAATTAAAATCTTCCTCTTCAGTGCAAATTCTGTGAAACCTCAACAATTGTGACTTAATCAAGCCTGCATAGGTGTGCTTTGGGTGGAAGCTAGTTTTATAGAGCAGAGCGTGGGTGTCTGTCTCTTTAAAGAACACTTTGATCGCTAGTGTGTGGGTCTCCTTGAACCTGTCGTTCTTAAAAGTGGTGGTGTCCAAGAAATCGACAGAGGTCAAACTGCTGGTTGATTTTAGCTTGATTGATTCACTGTGATTATTCAGCGTGTTCAAAAATGTGTCAAAGTCCTCTCTCGTATGAGGCCACACCCCCCAGATGTCATCTAAAAACCTGTAGTAGTACAGAGGTTTTTTAGGACATGTTTTTAGGGCTGACTCCTCCCATTCAGCCATAAAGATGTTTGCATATGCGGGAGCAAATTTCTTCCCCATAGCTGTACCTTTAATTTGCAGGAAAAATTCTCCATTAAATGTGAAGTCATTTTTGGTCAAATTAATCTCTAATAACTGTAATAATTCTTTTTCTGGTCTTTTTTTGTTTGGGTGTTTCCGAAATGCATTTTTTATGGCTTGCATGCCTTCTTTGAAGTCAATATTTGTATATAGACTGTCTATGTCAATTGTAAAAAGAATGGAGTTGTCAGGAATGTGCAGTTTTTTTACTATGTTGATAAAGTGGTACGTGTCCTTAATGTAACTGGGGTGTGTGGTCGAGAGAGGATTGAGGAAGAAGTCCAGGTATTCTGCAGTGTAATATGTTTCACTGCTGCAGTCAGACACAATGGGTCTACCTGGAGGGATTTCATGTGGTTTGCTCCACTTAGTTGGATCCTTGTGGATTTTGGGCAGCATGTAAAATAATCTGGCTCTGGGTTCCGAGTTGCCCATTAAATAATATTTTTGTTTTGCCTTAATAAACCTTTTCTCATAGAGAGTTTGGATAATTTTGTTCATGATTGGAATCGTTTCTGGATAAATAGGTTTGGTCAATTTAGTGTAGTATTTGGGGTCGTTGAGTTGTCGATAACCCTCCCATACATACTGTTCTCTGTCCATAATGACCATAGCACTGCCTTTATCAGCTGGCTTGATGATGATGTGTTTGTTACTGTTCAGTTCTGTCAGTGCTCTAACCTCTTCAGTACTCAGGTTTGGTGGTACACGATGGACCCTAAACTCAGCATCCAAATATTGAAGATCCGCCTTGATGAGAGCCGTGATTTCACTGGGTGTTTGTCCCTGGGGGGGAGTCCAGACTGATTTCTGAATGAAAGGCAGCGGTTCAGAGTCTTTTGCATGTTCATAATAAGCTGCCAGTTTCAGCTTCCTATGGTATTGCTGAGTATCATAACGGCTTTGTTCCTTAATGTCTTTGTTTGTGCCCTTTGTGGGGATAAAGTTCAAGCCTTTGTTAAGCAGAGCAAATTGTGGTGCAGTTAACTTAAAGTTTTTTGTTAAATTAATAACAGTCTTATCCCCCTCCTGTGGAGGCAGGTTTATGGGGACAATTAGTTTAAGTAAGTGCACCAGTGGTCCAGCATGCGCTGAGCTGTGTCATAAGTCCAGTGCAGGTTATCTGGTCCTGTTTTAAAGTCAGTGCTTGGTAGAGACGGAATATACTCACCCAGGTCAGAGATGTACGCGTTCAGGTGTGTGAGACGCATTTTCTCTCTCGTTGGAAGATTGGGGGAGAAGTTGATCTGTGGAATGAAAATTTCCGCCCACGGAAACTTCTCTTGGGCCAACTTAAGCGCTCTCTGCAGCTGTTTGATAGCTGTCTCTTTGGTCTTTTGGACACGGTTGTTTAGGCCAAAGGCCAGGATGATTTTTTCCACCGTGGCTGTGGATCTGGCTTTGTCCAGTAGCTCTTCTGCGTTTCTGAAGGTGGCACCTGGGAAGGCGTCAATTTGTAGATCTGGATTGTTGTGTGGTGGGAATCTGTTGGTATTTGAGTCACCCATGATTAGCCATTTTTTGCCAACCGTGAGGCTCCAATCTTGCAACTTTCTCGAAGTGGTGAGATGTTTCGTAGGTCGGTGTAACATCAGTGACTGTGGTGTGATGACCGTCCCTCTTGGAGTCGAATCCAGTCGAGTCTGCACCGCTGTTTGAAGACTGCCGGTCGTCGGTCTGGTGGACTGCACGCTGTCTGGAACAGGAGGGTGCGGCTCTCCGTCTTCCTCATCCACTAGTGGATCCAGCTCCTGCTGTGAGAGCTCCATGATGGAGCTCGTTATGGAAGCCACACATCCATTGTGGTGTGGGGGGGCCCGAAGAAGAAGCAGGGGGGCCGGGGGGGCCTCTCGTGGACTAGCTGTCCTCCTGGTAAACAGTCTTAGTGGTCTTTGTGATTGTGGATGGAGCTGTTGAGGAGTCGGTGTAGGTGGAACTATGTTTTGTGTGTTCTCACTATGTTGTGAGAGGGGCCAAATGTCTGACAGGGGCATCGGAGTAGTGTCCAGAACCATGTCAGTCCCTTGTGTTAGGCTGTCTGCAGGTCTACTAAGGGCCTGTGTTTCCTGGACGGATGGGACCACTCTGTGTGGTGGTGTAACGGGCGTCAGAGGAACCGTGTTGGTTGGTGCCCCATGTACCTCCGCTGTGACTGAGCGTGTGACGTCAGCCACCGACGCATTTGTAGCTCCGTTAGGTGGAGCCTGTAGCTCTGGGTGCAGCACGGTGCCATTTTGGACCGCTGCAGTTCTGGTCGTCGGTGAAGGACTGTCCCCCGCATGCAGGATGAGAAGTGTCTCCCCAACAACGCCTCTAGCCTCGGCCAGTGTGTCGGGTGCTAATCTGCTACCGAGGTTTCTCTTCGCCCAGGCTGAGGCTACTTCAAAGGGGCCGCTCCAATCGTGAGGTGAGAGTTTATAAAGTTTATCTATCTCACTCTTTATGACGTTTTCATAATGGTCCTGAAGTATAATCAGTGTGGTGTGGGCCCAGTTTTTAGCATTTCCTTCAATTAGCCTCTGGGTGTCGGCATTCGGTACCGCGGGTTTAATTAGCGTGGATAGCTGATTAATCACTCTGTTAATTGTGCGGGGCGGCTGGTCTGCACTCACATTTGTGAGGTGATGCGCTGTTTTAATCACTCTGTGTAGAATGCGGCATTTAAGCCCAAAGTCTGGATCATCGGATCTGGGTCTATTCTGATGGCTTTCATTGTGTTGTAGCTGTTGCTGACCTGTGTTGTGTGTGTGGTCGATCTTACGTTTATTACGTGGCATGTTGGACCGGTACTCCGCCGGTCTCTGGACGGTCCTGCGGTCCACGAATTGTGTCTTATAGTTTGCTTCTCTGCCATTATAGTTACGGCGCCGAGAAGGGCGGTCCCCGTCGGGTCCGAGTCCGGTCCTCGTGACGGAGGCATACGTCCTGCGGCGGCCGTCTGATGGATCCCTCCGGCGGACGTCTGGTGGACACCTGCGGGGGACATCTGATGGATCCCTGCGGTGGTGGACGTCCGATGGATGCCCGTGATGGCGGACGTCCGATGGATGTCTGCGGCGGACGTCTGATGGATCCCTCCGGCGGATGTCCGCTGGATACCTGCGGCGGACATCCGCTGTATATCCGCGGCGGCGGACGTCTGATGGATCCCCGCGGCGGCGGACGACGTCTGATGGATCCTCGCGGTGACGAACGTCTGATGGATACCCGCGGCGGCGGCGGACATCTGATGGATCCTCGCGGTGACCGACGTCTGATGGATCCCCGCGGCTGCGGCCGTCTGCTGGGTACCTGTGGTGGTTGTATGAAGGGTCCCGACGTCGGCGAGGGGACGCAGGTCTGGTGGGTGACCTCGGGCGCTGGCTCCGCTGTCTGCGGCCTCTCCCGTAGTTGACAACCGTCCACTCCTCGCCGCGGTCACGGCCGTGGTGGAACATGGTGAGGCTAGGTTAGCTTAGCTTAGCCTCGTTAGCATGTGGCTCAGAAAAAAGTTTACAAGAGTTGTTTTACCTTTTATTTTCTGTTCAGGTGAACCATATTTTGAACAAGTAAATTAATCGCGACGTTTCGGTTCTAAGAAGAACCTTCTTCAGGCTACTTGTTCTTTGTAGAATAACTGTATAGTTACGGAACGATGTCGGACGCTGTTGTAGCATCGGCCATGTTGTGGAAAAGGGAGGATGGGCTGTGATGCGAAGTTCCTATGGTCTGGCGCCCCTGGGCTCAGCCATTTTGTTCCAAGGACCAATCAGTAGGCCATCTGACTAAGCAGCCATGACATATTTGATGCCTAACTGATTGTCCAGTGAGATCTGATGAGTCATGTTCTCTGCACTGTTTCAAATGTACACAACTATTATCATACACATATGTATACACTTTATGCATTAAACCGTGGCATGTTTGATGCCTAACTGATTGTCCCGTGAGATCTGATGAGTCATGTTATATGCACTTGTTTCAAATGCACACAGCTATTCTCATACACATATGTATACACTTTATGCATTAAACCGTGGCATGTTTGATGCCTAACTGATTGTCCAGTGAGATCTGATGAGTCATGTTATATGAATTGTTTCAAGTGCACCCAATTATTCTCATACACATATGCGCATACACTTTAGACATTGAACCGTGGCATGTTTGATGCCTAACTGATTGTCCAGTGAGATCTGATGAGTCATGTTATATGCACTTTTTCAAATGCACACAGCTATTATCATACACATATGCATACACTTTAGACATTACACCGTGGCATGTTTGATGCCTAACTGATTGTCCAGTGAGATCTGATGAGTCATGTTCTCTGCACTGTTTCAAATGTACACAACTATTATCATACACATATGTATACACTTTATGCATTGAACCGTGGCATGTTTGATGCCTAACTGATTGTCCAGTGAGATCTGATGAGTCATGTTATATGCACTTGTTTCAAATGCACACAGCTATTATCATACACATATGTATACACTTTAGACATTACACCGTGGCATGTTTGATGCCTAACTGATTGTCCAGTGAGATCTGATGAGTCATGTTATATGCACTTGTTTCAAATGCACACAGCTATTATCATACACATATGCATACACTTTAGACATTAAACCGTGGCATGTTTGATGCCTAACTGATTGTCCAGTGAGATCTGATGAGTCATGTTGTATGCACTTTTTCAAATGCACACAGCTATTATCATACACATATGTATACACTTTAGACATTACACCGTGGCATGTTTGATGCCTAACTGATTGTCCAGTGAGATCTGATGAGTCATGTTATATGAATTGTTTCAAGTGCACCCAATTATTCTCATACACATATGCGCATACACTTTAGACATTACCCCGTGGCATGTTTGATGCCTAACTGATTGTCCAGTGAGATCTGATGAGTCATGTTATATGCCCTGTTTCAAGTGCACACAACTATTATCATACACATATGCGCATACACTTTAGACATTAAACCGTGGCATGTTTGATGCCTAACTGATTGTCCATTGAGATCTGATGAGTCATGTTTTACGAATTGTTTCAAATGTACTCCCACATCCATTTGTCCGCAGAAACATCTTCGACCTGAAGCCGTGCCGTCCTCCATCCATTTGTCACCGCCCACCTCCTGCGGTCTGGGAAGTGATGCCACATGGACTGCTCCAAAACCAAACCTGCATGTACATGCATCTGGACGTTCCAGTGTGTTCCACTCTATGTAGTACTGAGTGCCCGATCAGGCCCAGTCAGACATGCTACATGAGCCGCCATAAACACACACACACACGTAAATATGCCCATACACCCACCTGCATACACATACATACCTACACACATATATATACACATACATATACATATATATATACACACATGTGTACATATACGAACGGTCAGGTCCAGGCGGGAGCCGAATGGTTAGGCTTAGGCGGGAGGGCCGAATGGTTAGGTTTAGGCGGGGGGGTCGAATGGTTAGGTTTAGGCGTTGGCCGAATGGTTAGGCTTAGGCGGGGGGTCGAATGGTTAGGTTTAGGCAGGGGGTCGAATAGTTAGGTTTAGGCGAGGAGAGGGAGTGGTTGAGATTAGGGCAAGAAAGCAGGGCAGGCTACATGAGAGGAGCAGAGCAACAGAGATATGAGGCAGGAGGCACGGGCTGGTTAGGTGTTAGGGGATTGTGATCACTATGCTGGAAGCCAGCAAGGTGATCTGTGCACTGTCCATCACTACCTCACATCCTGAAGCACCTACCTCTCATTCAAGCCTTTAGGATGTCTTGTATCCAGTCTGGCAATCCAGATCCTTTCAGCCCTTTTCCTCTGGGAAATGTTCCACCTGGGGTTACACTCAATGACAGTCGTTAAAACAGATTTCCATCCATGTAATAGGAAGTGTTTCACAAAAGGTGTCTCCATCTTTTTCCTCTTCAGTATGTTGTATTTGTGTTGAGTGAATCGAGTAGAAATGGTGTTCCCCGTTTCACCCACATACTGTAAACCACACTTTTTACAAGAAATCAGATATATACAATTTTTGGACTTTAGACTGCCACGGGTCATTGTCTGAAAGACCTCTTTTGTGTACCGATTAGTGAACCAGTTTTGGTGTTTAAAATACTGGCCCTGTACTCTGGTTTTAGGGTCAAAGAGGGGTTTAATTTTCGCTTTTACCAGGAGATCCTGTAAATTCTTGTTTTTCCTGAATGCAGCAATAATGCTATAGTTTTGTAATGTTGATGTTCCTGTAATGTGTTTTTGAAAGTTCCTCTTACTTTGTCTAATTAGTTCAACAGTTGACGGGGAAAATGTCGTCACAAATGGAAGGTTACAAGTTACTACTGGTGGTCTAGTTTGCTGAAATGACCTTCTGCATTTTCTAAGGAAGGTCCTAGAGTACCCTCTGGTGGACAAAGCTCGAAACAGCACTCTGACTGCCGAATTAAAATCTTCCTCTTCAGTGCAAATTCTGTGAAACCTCAACAATTGTGACTTAATCAAGCCTGCATAGGTGTGCTTTGGGTGGAAGCTAGTTTTATAGAGCAGAGCGTGGGTGTCTGTCTCTTTAAAGAACACTTTGATCGCTAGTGTGTGGGTCTCCTTGAACCTGTCGTTCTTAAAAGTGGTGGTGTCCAAGAAATCGACAGAGGTCAAACTGCTGGTTGATTTTAGCTTGATTGATTCACTGTGATTATTCAGCGTGTTCAAAAATGTGTCAAAGTCCTCTCTCGTATGAGGCCACACCCCCCAGATGTCATCTAAAAACCTGTAGTAGTACAGAGGTTTTTTAGGACATGTTTTTAGGGCTGACTCCTCCCATTCAGCCATAAAGATGTTTGCATATGCGGGAGCAAATTTCTTCCCCATAGCTGTACCTTTAATTTGCAGGAAAAATTCTCCATTAAATGTGAAGTCATTTTTGGTCAAATTAATCTCTAATAACTGTAATAATTCTTTTTCTGGTCTTTTTTTGTTTGGGTGTTTCCGAAATGCATTTTTTATGGCTTGCATGCCTTCTTTGAAGTCAATATTTGTATATAGACTGTCTATGTCAATTGTAAAAAGAATGGAGTTGTCAGGAATGTGCAGTTTTTTTACTATGTTGATAAAGTGGTACGTGTCCTTAATGTAACTGGGGTGTGTGGTCGAGAGAGGATTGAGGAAGAAGTCCAGGTATTCTGCAGTGTAATATGTTTCACTGCTGCAGTCAGACACAATGGGTCTACCTGGAGGGATTTCATGTGGTTTGCTCCACTTAGTTGGATCCTTGTGGATTTTGGGCAGCATGTAAAATAATCTGGCTCTGGGTTCCGAGTTGCCCATTAAATAATATTTTTGTTTTGCCTTAATAAACCTTTTCTCATAGAGAGTTTGGATAATTTTGTTCATGATTGGAATCGTTTCTGGATAAATAGGTTTGGTCAATTTAGTGTAGTATTTGGGGTCGTTGAGTTGTCGATAACCCTCCCATACATACTGTTCTCTGTCCATAATGACCATAGCACTGCCTTTATCAGCTGGCTTGATGATGATGTGTTTGTTACTGTTCAGTTCTGTCAGTGCTCTAACCTCTTCAGTACTCAGGTTTGGTGGTACACGATGGACCCTAAACTCAGCATCCAAATATTGAAGATCCGCCTTGATGAGAGCCGTGATTTCACTGGGTGTTTGTCCCTGGGGGGGAGTCCAGACTGATTTCTGAATGAAAGGCAGCGGTTCAGAGTCTTTTGCATGTTCATAATAAGCTGCCAGTTTCAGCTTCCTATGGTATTGCTGAGTATCATAACGGCTTTGTTCCTTAATGTCTTTGTTTGTGCCCTTTGTGGGGATAAAGTTCAAGCCTTTGTTAAGCAGAGCAAATTGTGGTGCAGTTAACTTAAAGTTTTTTGTTAAATTAATAACAGTCTTATCCCCCTCCTGTGGAGGCAGGTTTATGGGGACAATTAGTTTAAGTAAGTGCACCAGTGGTCCAGCATGCGCTGAGCTGTGTCATAAGTCCAGTGCAGGTTATCTGGTCCTGTTTTAAAGTCAGTGCTTGGTAGAGACGGAATATACTCACCCAGGTCAGAGATGTACGCGTTCAGGTGTGTGAGACGCATTTTCTCTCTCGTTGGAAGATTGGGGGAGAAGTTGATCTGTGGAATGAAAATTTCCGCCCACGGAAACTTCTCTTGGGCCAACTTAAGCGCTCTCTGCAGCTGTTTGATAGCTGTCTCTTTGGTCTTTTGGACACGGTTGTTTAGGCCAAAGGCCAGGATGATTTTTTCCACCGTGGCTGTGGATCTGGCTTTGTCCAGTAGCTCTTCTGCGTTTCTGAAGGTGGCACCTGGGAAGGCGTCAATTTGTAGATCTGGATTGTTGTGTGGTGGGAATCTGTTGGTATTTGAGTCACCCATGATTAGCCATTTTTTGCCAACCGTGAGGCTCCAATCTTGCAACTTTCTCGAAGTGGTGAGATGTTTCGTAGGTCGGTGTAACATCAGTGACTGTGGTGTGATGACCGTCCCTCTTGGAGTCGAATCCAGTCGAGTCTGCACCGCTGTTTGAAGACTGCCGGTCGTCGGTCTGGTGGACTGCACGCTGTCTGGAACAGGAGGGTGCGGCTCTCCGTCTTCCTCATCCACTAGTGGATCCAGCTCCTGCTGTGAGAGCTCCATGATGGAGCTCGTTATGGAAGCCACACATCCATTGTGGTGTGGGGGGGCCCGAAGAAGAAGCAGGGGGGCCGGGGGGGCCTCTCGTGGACTAGCTGTCCTCCTGGTAAACAGTCTTAGTGGTCTTTGTGATTGTGGATGGAGCTGTTGAGGAGTCGGTGTAGGTGGAACTATGTTTTGTGTGTTCTCACTATGTTGTGAGAGGGGCCAAATGTCTGACAGGGGCATCGGAGTAGTGTCCAGAACCATGTCAGTCCCTTGTGTTAGGCTGTCTGCAGGTCTACTAAGGGCCTGTGTTTCCTGGACGGATGGGACCACTCTGTGTGGTGGTGTAACGGGCGTCAGAGGAACCGTGTTGGTTGGTGCCCCATGTACCTCCGCTGTGACTGAGCGTGTGACGTCAGCCACCGACGCATTTGTAGCTCCGTTAGGTGGAGCCTGTAGCTCTGGGTGCAGCACGGTGCCATTTTGGACCGCTGCAGTTCTGGTCGTCGGTGAAGGACTGTCCCCCGCATGCAGGATGAGAAGTGTCTCCCCAACAACGCCTCTAGCCTCGGCCAGTGTGTCGGGTGCTAATCTGCTACCGAGGTTTCTCTTCGCCCAGGCTGAGGCTACTTCAAAGGGGCCGCTCCAATCGTGAGGTGAGAGTTTATAAAGTTTATCTATCTCACTCTTTATGACGTTTTCATAATGGTCCTGAAGTATAATCAGTGTGGTGTGGGCCCAGTTTTTAGCATTTCCTTCAATTAGCCTCTGGGTGTCGGCATTCGGTACCGCGGGTTTAATTAGCGTGGATAGCTGATTAATCACTCTGTTAATTGTGCGGGGCGGCTGGTCTGCACTCACATTTGTGAGGTGATGCGCTGTTTTAATCACTCTGTGTAGAATGCGGCATTTAAGCCCAAAGTCTGGATCATCGGATCTGGGTCTATTCTGATGGCTTTCATTGTGTTGTAGCTGTTGCTGACCTGTGTTGTGTGTGTGGTCGATCTTACGTTTATTACGTGGCATGTTGGACCGGTACTCCGCCGGTCTCTGGACGGTCCTGCGGTCCACGAATTGTGTCTTATAGTTTGCTTCTCTGCCATTATAGTTACGGCGCCGAGAAGGGCGGTCCCCGTCGGGTCCGAGTCCGGTCCTCGTGACGGAGGCATACGTCCTGCGGCGGCCGTCTGATGGATCCCTCCGGCGGACGTCTGGTGGACACCTGCGGGGGACATCTGATGGATCCCTGCGGTGGTGGACGTCCGATGGATGCCCGTGATGGCGGACGTCCGATGGATGTCTGCGGCGGACGTCTGATGGATCCCTCCGGCGGATGTCCGCTGGATACCTGCGGCGGACATCCGCTGTATATCCGCGGCGGCGGACGTCTGATGGATCCCCGCGGCGGCGGACGACGTCTGATGGATCCTCGCGGTGACGAACGTCTGATGGATACCCGCGGCGGCGGCGGACATCTGATGGATCCTCGCGGTGACCGACGTCTGATGGATCCCCGCGGCTGCGGCCATCTGCTGGGTACCTGTGGTGGTTGTATGAAGGGTCCCGACGTCGGCGAGGGGACGCAGGTCTGGTGGGTGACCTCGGGCGCTGGCTCCGCTGTCTGCGGCCTCTCCCGTAGTTGACAACCGTCCACTCCTCGCCGCGGTCACGGCCGTGGTGGAACATGGTGAGGCTAGGTTAGCTTAGCTTAGCCTCGTTAGCATGTGGCTCAGAAAAAAGTTTACAAGAGTTGTTTTACCTTTTATTTTCTGTTCAGGTGAACCATATTTTGAACAAGTAAATTAATCGCGACGTTTCGGTTCTAAGAAGAACCTTCTTCAGGCTACTTGTTCTTTGTAGAATAACTGTATAGTTACGGAACGATGTCGGACGCTGTTGTAGCATCGGCCATGTTGTGGAAAAGGGAGGATGGGCTGTGATGCGAAGTTCCTATGGTCTGGCGCCCCTGGGCTCAGCCATTTTGTTCCAAGGACCAATCAGTAGGCCATCTGACTAAGCAGCCATGACATATTTGATGCCTAACTGATTGTCCAGTGAGATCTGATGAGTCATGTTCTCTGCACTGTTTCAAATGTACACAACTATTATCATACACATATGTATACACTTTATGCATTAAACCGTGGCATGTTTGATGCCTAACTGATTGTCCCGTGAGATCTGATGAGTCATGTTATATGCACTTGTTTCAAATGCACACAGCTATTCTCATACACATATGTATACACTTTATGCATTAAACCGTGGCATGTTTGATGCCTAACTGATTGTCCAGTGAGATCTGATGAGTCATGTTATATGAATTGTTTCAAGTGCACCCAATTATTCTCATACACATATGCGCATACACTTTAGACATTGAACCGTGGCATGTTTGATGCCTAACTGATTGTCCAGTGAGATCTGATGAGTCATGTTATATGCACTTTTTCAAATGCACACAGCTATTATCATACACATATGCATACACTTTAGACATTACACCGTGGCATGTTTGATGCCTAACTGATTGTCCAGTGAGATCTGATGAGTCATGTTCTCTGCACTGTTTCAAATGTACACAACTATTATCATACACATATGTATACACTTTATGCATTGAACCGTGGCATGTTTGATGCCTAACTGATTGTCCAGTGAGATCTGATGAGTCATGTTATATGCACTTGTTTCAAATGCACACAGCTATTATCATACACATATGTATACACTTTAGACATTACACCGTGGCATGTTTGATGCCTAACTGATTGTCCAGTGAGATCTGATGAGTCATGTTATATGCACTTGTTTCAAATGCACACAGCTATTATCATACACATATGCATACACTTTAGACATTAAACCGTGGCATGTTTGATGCCTAACTGATTGTCCAGTGAGATCTGATGAGTCATGTTGTATGCACTTTTTCAAATGCACACAGCTATTATCATACACATATGTATACACTTTAGACATTACACCGTGGCATGTTTGATGCCTAACTGATTGTCCAGTGAGATCTGATGAGTCATGTTATATGAATTGTTTCAAGTGCACCCAATTATTCTCATACACATATGCGCATACACTTTAGACATTACCCCGTGGCATGTTTGATGCCTAACTGATTGTCCAGTGAGATCTGATGAGTCATGTTATATGCCCTGTTTCAAGTGCACACAACTATTATCATACACATATGCGCATACACTTTAGACATTAAACCGTGGCATGTTTGATGCCTAACTGATTGTCCATTGAGATCTGATGAGTCATGTTTTACGAATTGTTTCAAATGTACTCCCACATCCATTTGTCCGCAGAAACATCTTCGACCTGAAGCCGTGCCGTCCTCCATCCATTTGTCACCGCCCACCTCCTGCGGTCTGGGAAGTGATGCCACATGGACTGCTCCAAAACCAAACCTGCATGTACATGCATCTGGACGTTCCAGTGTGTTCCACTCTATGTAGTACTGAGTGCCCGATCAGGCCCAGTCAGACATGCTACATGAGCCGCCATAAACACACACACACACGTAAATATGCCCATACACCCACCTGCATACACATACATACCTACACACATATATATACACATACATATACATATATATATACACACATGTGTACATATACGAACGGTCAGGTCCAGGCGGGAGCCGAATGGTTAGGCTTAGGCGGGAGGGCCGAATGGTTAGGTTTAGGCGGGGGGGTCGAATGGTTAGGTTTAGGCGTTGGCCGAATGGTTAGGCTTAGGCGGGGGGTCGAATGGTTAGGTTTAGGCAGGGGGTCGAATAGTTAGGTTTAGGCGAGGAGAGGGAGTGGTTGAGATTAGGGCAAGAAAGCAGGGCAGGCTACATGAGAGGAGCAGAGCAACAGAGATATGAGGCAGGAGGCACGGGCTGGTTAGGTGTTAGGGGATTGTGATCACTATGCTGGAAGCCAGCAAGGTGATCT
>NW_027466706.1:27500-31355 GCF_050575085.1 Anarhichas minor
GGTTAGGGTTAGGGTTAGGGTTAGGGTTAGGGTTAGGGTTAGGGTTAGGGTTAGGGTTAGGGTTAGGGTTAGGGTTAGGGTTAGGGTTAGGGTTAGGGTTAGGGTTAGGGTTAGGGTTAGGGTTAGGGTTAGGGTTAGGGTTAGGGTTAGGGTTAGGGTTAGGGTTAGGGTTAGGGTTAGGGTTAGGGTTAGGGTTAGGGTTAGGGTTAGGGTTAGGGTTAGGGTTAGGGTTAGGGTTAGGGTTAGGGTTAGGGTTAGGGTTAGGGTTAGGGTTAGGGTTAGGGTTAGGGTTAGGGTTAGGGTTAGGGTTAGGGTTAGGGTTAGGGTTAGGGTTAGGGTTAGGGTTAGGGTTAGGGTTAGGGTTAGGGTTAGGGTTAGGGTTAGGGTTAGGGTTAGGGTTAGGGTTAGGGTTAGGGTTAGGGTTAGGGTTAGGGTTAGGGTTAGGGTTAGGGTTAGGGTTAGGGTTAGGGTTAGGGTTAGGGTTAGGGTTAGGGTTAGGGTTAGGGTTAGGGTTAGGGTTAGGGTTAGGGTTAGGGTTAGGGTTAGGGTTAGGGTTAGGGTTAGGGTTAGGGTTAGGGTTAGGGTTAGGGTTAGGGTTAGGGTTAGGGTTAGGGTTAGGGTTAGGGTTAGGGTTAGGGTTAGGGTTAGGGTTAGGGTTAGGGTTAGGGTTAGGGTTAGGGTTAGGGTTAGGGTTAGGGTTAGGGTTAGGGTTAGGGTTAGGGTTAGGGTTAGGGTTAGGGTTAGGGTTAGGGTTAGGGTTAGGGTTAGGGTTAGGGTTAGGGTTAGGGTTAGGGTTAGGGTTAGGGTTAGGGTTAGGGTTAGGGTTAGGGTTAGGGTTAGGGTTAGGGTTAGGGTTAGGGTTAGGGTTAGGGTTAGGGTTAGGGTTAGGGTTAGGGTTAGGGTTAGGGTTAGGGTTAGGGTTAGGGTTAGGGTTAGGGTTAGGGTTAGGGTTAGGGTTAGGGTTAGGGTTAGGGTTAGGGTTAGGGTTAGGGTTAGGGTTAGGGTTAGGGTTAGGGTTAGGGTTAGGGTTAGGGTTAGGGTTAGGGTTAGGGTTAGGGTTAGGGTTAGGGTTAGGGTTAGGGTTAGGGTTAGGGTTAGGGTTAGGGTTAGGGTTAGGGTTAGGGTTAGGGTTAGGGTTAGGGTTAGGGTTAGGGTTAGGGTTAGGGTTAGGGTTAGGGTTAGGGTTAGGGTTAGGGTTAGGGTTAGGGTTAGGGTTAGGGTTAGGGTTAGGGTTAGGGTTAGGGTTAGGGTTAGGGTTAGGGTTAGGGTTAGGGTTAGGGTTAGGGTTAGGGTTAGGGTTAGGGTTAGGGTTAGGGTTAGGGTTAGGGTTAGGGTTAGGGTTAGGGTTAGGGTTAGGGTTAGGGTTAGGGTTAGGGTTAGGGTTAGGGTTAGGGTTAGGGTTAGGGTTAGGGTTAGGGTTAGGGTTAGGGTTAGGGTTAGGGTTAGGGTTAGGGTTAGGGTTAGGGTTAGGGTTAGGGTTAGGGTTAGGGTTAGGGTTAGGGTTAGGGTTAGGGTTAGGGTTAGGGTTAGGGTTAGGGTTAGGGTTAGGGTTAGGGTTAGGGTTAGGGTTAGGGTTAGGGTTAGGGTTAGGGTTAGGGTTAGGGTTAGGGTTAGGGTTAGGGTTAGGGTTAGGGTTAGGGTTAGGGTTAGGGTTAGGGTTAGGGTTAGGGTTAGGGTTAGGGTTAGGGTTAGGGTTAGGGTTAGGGTTAGGGTTAGGGTTAGGGTTAGGGTTAGGGTTAGGGTTAGGGTTAGGGTTAGGGTTAGGGTTAGGGTTAGGGTTAGGGTTAGGGTTAGGGTTAGGGTTAGGGTTAGGGTTAGGGTTAGGGTTAGGGTTAGGGTTAGGGTTAGGGTTAGGGTTAGGGTTAGGGTTAGGGTTAGGGTTAGGGTTAGGGTTAGGGTTAGGGTTAGGGTTAGGGTTAGGGTTAGGGTTAGGGTTAGGGTTAGGGTTAGGGTTAGGGTTAGGGTTAGGGTTAGGGTTAGGGTTAGGGTTAGGGTTAGGGTTAGGGTTAGGGTTAGGGTTAGGGTTAGGGTTAGGGTTAGGGTTAGGGTTAGGGTTAGGGTTAGGGTTAGGGTTAGGGTTAGGGTTAGGGTTAGGGTTAGGGTTAGGGTTAGGGTTAGGGTTAGGGTTAGGGTTAGGGTTAGGGTTAGGGTTAGGGTTAGGGTTAGGGTTAGGGTTAGGGTTAGGGTTAGGGTTAGGGTTAGGGTTAGGGTTAGGGTTAGGGTTAGGGTTAGGGTTAGGGTTAGGGTTAGGGTTAGGGTTAGGGTTAGGGTTAGGGTTAGGGTTAGGGTTAGGGTTAGGGTTAGGGTTAGGGTTAGGGTTAGGGTTAGGGTTAGGGTTAGGGTTAGGGTTAGGGTTAGGGTTAGGGTTAGGGTTAGGGTTAGGGTTAGGGTTAGGGTTAGGGTTAGGGTTAGGGTTAGGGTTAGGGTTAGGGTTAGGGTTAGGGTTAGGGTTAGGGTTAGGGTTAGGGTTAGGGTTAGGGTTAGGGTTAGGGTTAGGGTTAGGGTTAGGGTTAGGGTTAGGGTTAGGGTTAGGGTTAGGGTTAGGGTTAGGGTTAGGGTTAGGGTTAGGGTTAGGGTTAGGGTTAGGGTTAGGGTTAGGGTTAGGGTTAGGGTTAGGGTTAGGGTTAGGGTTAGGGTTAGGGTTAGGGTTAGGGTTAGGGTTAGGGTTAGGGTTAGGGTTAGGGTTAGGGTTAGGGTTAGGGTTAGGGTTAGGGTTAGGGTTAGGGTTAGGGTTAGGGTTAGGGTTAGGGTTAGGGTTAGGGTTAGGGTTAGGGTTAGGGTTAGGGTTAGGGTTAGGGTTAGGGTTAGGGTTAGGGTTAGGGTTAGGGTTAGGGTTAGGGTTAGGGTTAGGGTTAGGGTTAGGGTTAGGGTTAGGGTTAGGGTTAGGGTTAGGGTTAGGGTTAGGGTTAGGGTTAGGGTTAGGGTTAGGGTTAGGGTTAGGGTTAGGGTTAGGGTTAGGGTTAGGGTTAGGGTTAGGGTTAGGGTTAGGGTTAGGGTTAGGGTTAGGGTTAGGGTTAGGGTTAGGGTTAGGGTTAGGGTTAGGGTTAGGGTTAGGGTTAGGGGTTAGGGTTAGGGTTAGGGTTAGGGTTAGGGTTAGGGTTAGGGTTAGGGTTAGGGTTAGGGTTAGGGTTAGGGTTAGGGTTAGGGTTAGGGTTAGGGTTAGGGTTAGGGTTAGGGTTAGGGTTAGGGTTAGGGTTAGGGTTAGGGTTAGGGTTAGGGTTAGGGTTAGGGTTAGGGTTAGGGTGGTTAGGGTTAGGGTTAGGGTTAGGGTTAGGGTTAGGGTTAGGGTTAGGGTTAGGGTTAGGGTTAGGGTTAGGGTTAGGGTTAGGGTTAGGGTTAGGGTTAGGGGTTAGGGTTAGGTTAGGGTAGGGTTAGGGTTAGGGTTAGGGTTAGGGGTTAGGGTTAGGGTTAGGGTTAGGGTTAGGGTTAGGGTTAGGGTTAGGGTTAGGGTTAGGGTTAGGGTTAGGGTTAGGGTTAGGGTTAGGGTTAGGGTTAGGGTTAGGGTTAGGGTTAGGGTTAGGGTTAGGGTTAGGGTTAGGGTTAGGGTTAGGGGTTAGGTTAGGGTTAGGGTTAGGGTTAGGGTTAGGGTTAGGGTTAGGGTTAGGGTTAGGGTTAGGGTTAGGGTTAGGGTTAGGGTTAGGGTTAGGGTTAGGGTTTGTAGGGTTAGGTTAGGGAGGTTAGGGTTAGGGTTAGGGTTAGGGTTAGGGTTAGGGTTAGGGTTAGGGGTTAGGGTTAGGGTTAGGGTTAGGGTTAGGGTTAGGGTTAGGGTTAGGGTTAGGGGTTAGGGTTAGGGTTAGGGTTAGGGTTAGGTTAGGGTTAGGGTTAGGTTAGGGTTAGGGTTAGGGTTAGGGTTAG
>NW_027466707.1:0-49441 GCF_050575085.1 Anarhichas minor
GTCATTTGTCATCCTCCCCTCCCCTTGAATTCAGAGATTAAACTGATTGATTTTCTTTTTTCAAACCAGCACAACCCCTTCTTCAACTGCCCCTTCTCCGATCTCTCCGTCCCCCCAGACATACACAGGTCCTATAATGTCAATAATGTAAATGTAATCACAGCTCCTCTTCTCGTCTCTGTAACAAATGAAATTCTGCGTCATTACAATTGCTGTGCTTTAAACTGGAATGTGGTGGTGGGTAATAAAACCTCCAGTTGTCCATGAGTCACATTACCACCACGAATGTCAGCAAAGTCCGGGAAGCAAATCCCGTCCAAGGCTTTATATCTCACAGATTCATTCTCTCTCTATATGTACAGTATATATTCAGGAGCTCTTTGTACCTTTAACAAGTGCAGGATGTTTTGTGTGTAAGAGAATGTGAACGTGTACTCGCATGGGGCACTCAATCCCTGTAACCATGGTGACCAGGTGGTCTGTCCTCCCATGGGTCCTTATTTCATGACAATGAAGAAAGAGAGAGAGAGATGGAGAGATGGAGAGATAGAGGAAGAGAGGTGTGGCAGATTGTATGCCATCTCTCTTGGCCAAGCAACACAGGCTATTGTGTTTTTGCATTGTGCTTTCTGTAACCTCGTTTCCTCCTTTGTGTAACAGGGCCTTGGGATCTGGTTAAGCATAGTTTAATTTGCAGTTAAAATGCTGTCAGTATTGGGTTCTTATCATAACCCTAAATAATGGACATACAACTGGATACATTGCTGAACCATTTTCTATTTATTGTCTTGCCTCGTCCAAGTATCTTCCCTTCATCGTCTCTGCCTTGCTCCTCTGGCCTCTCCCCCACTTCCCTGGGGCCACACTCACTAAGCCTTTAGAAGGCATTTCATCTGAAAGGGAAAGGCCAGTGTTTTCCATGTTGCTCCTCTGCCCGAGGACGGTTTGATCTGCATTCGTAAGCATCTGTCCAAAGGGAGCCAGAAAGAACAATAAAAGGCCCGGCGAGGCTCCGAATCTGCACCCGTGACTATAAAAGTTCCCAGAGCGAGCCTTTGGATTGGTTTGATCGGTGCAATAAAATGAAAGTGCTTTTCTTTTTACACGCATGCACTGGAGAACACGAGGGTGTAAAATATGCTATGAATGCAATCAGTATCCCACCGATACAGCAGCTTTACTCTGGAAATCCAGACTGAAGCATTTTCTTCCTATAATGCTTTATTCTCACATTTAGTCAATAGAGCCCGTCTGGTTCTTACTTATATACGAATGAAGGATATGCGTTAGTAAATACATTTAGTAGGAAATGTAATGCTGTCTGTTTTTAAAAACAAATGTTTACTATACATCGAGCAAATCTGTCAGCTGTTAGCAACATGTCCGCAGCGAAATGTTCACCATTAAAATATCTGCTCCTGGAAACTAAAGCATGGTGGTGAGGGTCTTACTTACACACCGAACAGGTCAGGGCTGCTTTTGAAGCACATGACTGGACGTGTACACTTTTATAAAGATGAACATGGGCACTTTAATTCATTTTCAGTCAATCCCACATACTTACTAGCACTCTATGGCTGAAAATAGTCCAATGTTTGCTAAAAGCAACAGTGGCTAACTGCTTTGGGAATTTATATCGATTTTTTGTTGTTGAAGTAATCGTAACCTGTTTTTTAAGAGGGGGGGTAAGGTGGTGCAGTCTTTGGCATTGTTGCCTCACAGCAGGAGGGTTGGCTTGGGCCTTTTTCTGAAGACCTGTTCTGAGGCTCAAAGTGAGTGGCTCCGGCTGTCGACATCTCGGCAGTGACGACACAGCCTAACTCTACAAATGGGCAAAGAGGTGGATCTGCGGTGAAGCTGAGGCGGGCCCGGGAGACGCAGCAGAGCAGGCAGTTAGCGACCTGAAACGTCAGTCCTCTAGTGGCCATTCGAGGAACTGCAGTTTTGGTAGTTCCACTTTGGCTTCATTTCTCAGCACCGGAGGTTGCCACTTGGTGTGGAGTTTGCATGTTCTCTCCTGTTCTCTATCAGGATGGGGTCTCCGACTTCCTCCCACCGACATGCAGTTTACAGACATATAGATTAGGTTAACTGTTGACTCTAAATCTCCCGTATGTGTGAATGTGAGCGTGAATGGTTGTCTGTCAGCCCTGTGATTGACTGTCGATCTGTCCGTGTCAGTAACAAATGGGCTTGGAGCTGACAGATTATGGAAGTCAGAATGTGAGAGACGGACTAACACATTGTTGGTTTTGGTCTTTTTTATGGATTTGTCAGCAATAACACAATTGCAGAAATATATCTCTCTTTTGGGAGGTGAGAGGTTTCCTGGATGGTAAAAAGCATTGCCAATGAAGTAATCAAGGCAGCAATTGCAATTCCACCAAAATGCATTTGGCAAATCAATTGCATTTAAATGAAATGTCTGCAATCGGTTCTTTGGTTTTATTTTGCTTTTGTTGCCAAAACTTCACAGCTAGGGGTATATGAGTAGAGCTGGTACACACACACACACACACACACACACACACATGGACATACACCCACATAAAGACACACACAAAGAGAGATCAAGGGTGGGAGACGAAGGAGATAGGGAGGAGCAGATACGCAACGGGCGATAGGGGGTAACAGTGGGTGCCAGGAGAAAGGGAACTCACAATGATAGAGCTCACGTACTCTGTGTATGTGTGTGTGTGCGTGAGAGTGTTCAGCATGTGGCGATGGTTAATAAGTAGCAGTAGAGTTACAATGATAGATCCTCGGGGCAGGAGATGCGGCTCATTAAAGAATTACACATTCACTTTGCTCTCACTGTCTCTCTCGTTCAAAGCGACTTAAGGCTCTTTCTTTTGTTCAACTCACCCCGAAAGAGATAAAAGTATTGAACTTCATATGAAATGCTGCACGTCAGAGATTATCTGCTGAATAGCTACGTGCACGGTTGACTCTCTGCACTCAAGATGTCAACATACTCGTAACTTCTATCAAGCAAAATCACTATATTCTTATATATTCATCTCCTGTTCGCTCTCTGAATGCCTGTCTATCAACCTGTTTCCTGCCTGCCTGTGTTTCTGTCTGACTCCCCGCTTGTCTCTACACTTGACTGAGTTTGTTCATGCTAATCTGATAAGATATCATCTGTTTATTAGTCCTCCTCTCCACAGTGATGCCGTTATCCCCGCACTTGACCTTTTGAAAGAAGCCCTTGCTTTGTCTCGCCTTCTCTGGCTGCACCTCCAGCTTCACTCCTCGTGTATTCAAATGAGCATTCACATGCCGCACACAACAGCACACAACAGCACACAACAGCACACAACAACAGCCCCATTGGCTTGTGTTGATGTACAACCTTCAACCAATCCCTCTGCCGTCTTCATCCTTTCATCTACCTCCAATCACAGTCCCCCGCTGCATTCAATCTTCAGCTCATTTTTCCCCCTGTGTGTTTCCTCCAAAGGTTTTATGATTCCACTGGAGGCTCTGTTCAACCTCAGCGAGCATGACCTTGGGAAGATGCTTCTCTGCAAGTCAGACCGTTAACTGTTTTATGAAAACAAGCACTAGCCATTAACATGGATGTTACAGTTTAGACTATGTCACCGCACAATCCATTTTGGAAGAAAGGAGCAGAGGACGGAGATCCAATGTCGATTACTTTTTTTTGGGGGGGGGGGGGGGGGTTAGCCAAATAAATAACTTGATTATGAAGTGATTCACTTTAATTTGCAGTATAGTAAGCAGTTTACAAAGTAAAAAGACATTTCTGTAACATTCATAACATTTTCTTTAGGTTAAATTATATTTATATTCGTCAGTGAGGGGTGTAAAAACAGTGCATTCATATTTCAGGTGAGCAACTGTGCATTGATTGATCTTTCTTCATAAATAATGCATCAACACGTGCCTGTTCTTCTATCAATCCAAAGCAACTAACCATGCAAGCAGCGTGGTTCGAGGGATGGTCAGATGTCAGTCGGTTGGTCCACCACTTTGGTCCAGACTGAAATATTTCAACAACTGTCAGATGGATTGCCACGAGACTTCCTTCCATTCATGGCATTCATGGTTCCCCGAAGATGTACCCTAATAACTTCGCTGATCCCCTGACTTTTCCTCTAGCGCCACCATAAGGTTAAAAGCCTCTCACCATATGTTAGCATGGCTGCAGCCTCTTGTTTAAATGAAGATTTAAAGTATAGTGGAAACACAATGTATTTTTGGATAACCAGTTGGAAGGAAAAACCAAAGAGCCTTTCAAAATAAAACCCCACATTTATTTTCACCTCAGAGTAATCCCTTTAAAATAAGTTATTTTGTGCGCAGCCTTGGAGCTGCTAAAAGAGATAAGAAGCATCACTATCATTCAAGTACAATAAAGTATAAGCTGACTAAAATGCTGAAAACATTGCGGCAAATTACCCACCAGGGACACATTTGATGATTCTAAAATCGAATTCCCGTCTAAATGATTAAGTTGACCAGCAGGCCAATATCATAATACTCTTTCTTTAAGTCCATGAATAACAAGATGACAGAAGTGGAGAATATTAGGAGTTACAGTACAGTTTGTTGGAAGGCTCACTGTGTGCTCAGCCACTGTCATTGGTATTTGGATATATTTCCACTGTGGATTTACTATGATGTTCAAATCACATAGCCTGTTATTTATGTCTTTCCTTTCATCGTCTTTCTTTCCTTCTCAGCTTTTTTATTTTGCTATCATTATATAATTTGATTCTGATAAGTACTTCCTGAGGGTATAATCCACAGTTACCTTTTACCATGCTGTGTGTGTGTGTGTGTGTGTGTGTGTGTGTGTGTGTGTGTGTGTGTGTGTGTGTGTGTGTGTGTGTGTGTGTGTGTTTCCTCCCTGGGGATTTGAGGCTGAAGTAATGAAATGCTCATTACTGATTCAGCTGGAAATGCTGGGGATACATTTACACACCTACACACACCAGCTATCCAGACGCTGTTCAAGGTCACCCTGCATAGTGTGTGCGTGTGTGTGTGTGTAAGAGAGAGAGAGAGAGAGAGAGAGAGAGAGAGAGAGAGAGAGAGAATGAATGTCTGTTGAATACATACAAATTGAGGAGCAGCAAGATTGGGCATAATTGGGGCCTTAATTGACAGTTCTGTACAATACGCCACAGGCATCTGACATCAAACACGATCATTAACGCACATACTCACACACACACACACACACACACACATACACATATTCACTTTTGCTGTCAGTTCACTGTTCAACTCATCCTGCGTCCCTGACAACCTTTCATTTCTCTAACACGTGGACAAACATACACACAAATACCTGAACTACCTGAGGTTACCTTCTGAAGCAAGACAAGACAGTATGAATGCTCCTCTTCTTTGTTTAACACATTAAAATGCATTGATTCAGTTCTGCTTTACACACAGATCATTCTGATAAAAGCATAACTAACATGTCTCTTTGGCGCACAGTGTTTATGGACACACACACACACACACACATGCAGCACACTCACCGTATTCAGCCGGGTTTCGTTTCAGACGGCTGACTGCAGGAATGCATGAAAGAAAATGAATTGAACACAGTAATGCTGAGGTTTCTTCTCTGGAATGTATGTTTTGTGACATTTGTTAAAGGTGAGGCAGGGATGCTAATGTCTGAACATTATAATGGATTAAAGCACCACAGGATGGTGATTTTGGCTGATAATCATTTGGAAGATGAATGTTTTGCTTCTATTATGCAGAAACATCATCAAATAAAAAAAAAACACAAATGATAAATGAATGATTGTTTCAAATATGCTATAATGTGTTTATTGTTTACCAAAGAAATGCTGCTTCTTTCATAGTTGACACAGATGAATGTGCATTTATTTATCCAAATCAAAGTTACAATAAAATAGTGGAGCCATACCGATCATTGTAAAACATGTTGGATATCAACTATAAGACATGTTTTTTTCTTTTTTTTGGCATAAAAAATCTTCACCAAGTCCTTAGAAACCTGTGTATGTGCAGAGAGAGAGAGAGAGAGAGAGAGAGAGAGAGAGAGAGAGAGAGAGAGAGAGAGAGAGAGAGAGAGAGAGAGAGAGAGAGAGAGATTTCCACTGGGTCACCACAGCTCTGATTTACGGCTCTGCTCCACCTGCTTTCCACCCTTACTGTCATCCCTGGGCGAATGCCTCGCTTGAATCCAATTATTTTTATGTTATTATGTCTGAAAAGTATCAAAATTACAAGTCAATGGTGGAGAGGACATGTATTTGCTTGGACTGGAGTGGATGATGTATCACTGTCGCTCTCCTCTTCAGCACTACATGGTTGGCCTTCCTTGTAAACTCTCAGTTCAGCTCCTCTGAGGATGCAAACTGTGCATGAATCGAGGTGTAAGCTGCTCACATGCTGGATGTCAATGAAGAAGGCTGAAACTTTGGGCTGATCCGCAATTGCACTGACCTGGGGTCTGCATCTACCACTGCAACTTCCTGATGCTCCAAATGTCACTCCTGCATTCTTATTATCACACACACACACACACACACACACACACACACACACACACACACACATACACTCATTACTCATTCTAGTAAAGGTTAAACTACCCCATGAGTATATGACATTGTTCATCACTCATCTCTGGCTGTGTGTGTGTGTGTGTGTGTGTGTGTGTGTGTGTGTGTGTGTGTGTGTGTGGACGTATTTGTTGGCAATCTCCAACATGTGACATGTTCTGATTGTTGCTAAGAGACAAACATGCTGAAGGGCATGTAGGAGGAGACTGTGCTCTGCCACCTGTTTTCAGAACAAACACACACACACACACACACACACACACACGGACATGCATATGCACATACAAAGCAGCCTTTGAAAGTTCGAGTGCAATGATTTAAGACATTGAACCTTATCGTACCGTTGTGCTTTCATAGTCAATACATCACGTATTAAGCAAAAATGTATTTGCTGCATTTGGACGTTCTTTGACTATTTTTTAAAATGTTTTGACTAAACAATTAATTTCTTAGTTGGAAAAAAAATGAGCACATTAATTGCTGCCCTGCTACTATTTGTAGTAAAAATGTGGGGTTGACTATTGATCATTTCATTGTTTAATCATTATTACTAATGCTTTAATGTGTAATGTTTTATTGTGGTACTTTATATACTGATAGTTAAATCTATTAAAGCCTTTTTGTATGTTTAAGTAGAAATTAAGTTATTTATGTAAAATGTTGATGTACAAAGTAAATATAGCTGTCAGACAAATGTAGTGGTTTTAAAGTAGTATATTGGCAAGTATAATTAGTTATTCATGTTCTACCTCTGTATTTACTTTTGTCTGCTGTCATGCATATGACACAGACCTGGATCTTCATTCTTCAACAGCAGTTGGCTTAAATGTGCGTTTTGCCTCAAGCATCTTTTTTTATCACAAGTTTTAGTATCATTTTGCATTTAATCCTCTCAAAACACAATTTTGCAGCCTAATTTACCTTCAAATATGAGAGTAACTCACTCACCTTGCTAATGCTTCAGTGCAAACTATTAATGAAAATGTTAAGCATTGTTTGATGTTCCTATTGGACTAATTATGGAACAAATAAAACAACTTTGTTCATCTAAACCAGCTCCCAGCAAAAGATATTTTTTTACATAATTCCAATTTCTTGAGAGCTGTGATGACAGAAGTAGCAGATATTGTGCAGAAATTGTAACAGCAAGAATAATGCTATGCTGTTCTGTTCCTATAAAAAGTTCAAACCAAATGCGACACAAAGGTTTCCAGGTTCCACACAAAACAGTTCACGCATACACACACACACACACACACACACACACGCACACACAAATATTTGCACAGCCAAGATCCGAGGGTCCCATATTGCTCCATGCATCTATCTGTCAAGAGAGCACACAAGAAAGGACAGATTCATAATTGGTAAACATTCTGCTGTGAGTAAATCATCTGAATCATCACCACAGACGCTCAAAAACAAAAATATATCATGCGTCTTTGAAACAGATTTCTGTCTTTCCAGAAGAGTGTCTATGTCCGTGGTTTGAATTTCTAACGCTGTGTGTGTGTGTGTGTGTGTGTGTGTGTTTGTGTGTGTGTGTGTGTGTTTATAAGGGTGTTTTCCTGCCTTCTTCATGTCTGTATTATTATGAGATATAATATTTGTGTGAGTGTGTGAACATTAACAACTCACCTCATTCCTCAGCGACTGAAAGAGGCTCTTTGTCTATTGTACTGCAGGACAATGTGTATTGTAAGAGACAGAATCAGATTTCTGCCCAAGCAGGTGTGTGTGTGTTTGTGTGTGTGTCTGTGCCAGGACAGAGCAGGTGAGTATGAGAATGTATCTGGGTGATATGTGTGTGTGTGTGTGTGTGTGTGCATTTAGCCGCCAGCACAGTCTGACTCCCTCTTGTCCTAATCCCTCATTTACCTGAGTTCCTCCCACGAAATGCTGGAGTACTGCCAACACACATAGACACACACACACACACACACACACACACACACACACACACACGCACAGAAACACACACACACACACCTACATACATGCATATGAAAGCGTCAAAGCAGCTGGTGAAGTCCGGCCGTATGCCCATTAAATGAAGCAACATTTCACACATCTGTGTGTGTGTGTGTGTGTGTGTGTGTGTGTGTGTGTTTTTGTAAGACAGTATTTGTACAAAGCTGCGGATCGGTAGGTTGAAATTCATAAATCTTTCAGGTCTAAACAACAACAAAAACAGCCATAAATAATGCAAGATGTTGTGCAATCATGAGACTAAAAACAGAACCAGAAATTACTTCCACAAACCTTGACTCAGACTGTTGATTTATGGATTCATTTATTCATAGGGATACTAGATAAACTAGATTCTTCAAAATGATTGCAAAGCCCTAAACTTGTTTGGGTTCATTTAATTGATCTTTTCAATGAAATGCGCTGATTGCTTGTAAAATTAGATTAATTAAGTACTGCCTTTTTCCTATCCTCATGTGGTATAAAACATACTTTGTTTTGGATTATGTACTCTACTTGTAGTGCACTCAGAGCTTTGAACTTAAAAACCAACGATAATACAAGTAAATGGAAAAAAAATATTTAAATGAATTATAAGAAATCTGAATTTATACTATATGAGCCCATGCATTTTAAGTATAACCAATTAACTACCAGCTATGGTGAGCTAACTGCATAGGACGCACTTCTAATCAATATGAGTCAGTTGTAACAAACTAACACTACTGGCTGTTATTAAGAATGTGTGAAATCTAGTTAGTAAGTGAGCAGAAAAGTCTAAATCGATAGCTGAAAATGATGAATAATGCTACAGTAAATTAAAGAGAGAGAGAGAGGCTGACGTGGATATTCCAGGATCATTATGTCTCATGAAAACATTAAATAACAAGGACAGGCAGTGCTGATGAAGGGGACGTAAGCTCGTCTGATAGGACAGTACTTGTGTACTCATGCTGTTATGTACTTTCACTGCATCTGTTCAGGTGACCAGACAGGCGATACGTCCAGCGGTCGTAGTCCAGTAACAAAGGACATGGCTCCTCCTCCTCCTCCTCCTCGGCCCGTCCCTCCTCACCACCTCTCACCTCCACAGGTAGGTCATGGCTGTCCCTCCTTTCACATCCATTCTCTCCTTCCCCTCCTCCTCTTGTTATTCTTGTCATATAACATCATCGCACGCTCTCTGTTAGGTGGTTGTTCGAGGCTCGGCCCACACGTCGTCTGTTGAACCTCTGACCCTGGCGACCCTGCTGCTGCTACTGCTGTCGTTATGGGAACACCGCTGATGATGGAGAGACGGTCTTACAGAGACAAAAAGACTAAGAGACAACCACGAGAGCTCTGTGGTGAAGTTGAGTATTTGTAATTCCTGTAAGTACAGGTCAACCACTCTGATTGTTTTTGTTTTGGGTGGGACGAGCTGTCGATTCATCACAGTTGCAGGTGCACTGCATGCATTTCTATGTTACCTGTACTGACCTCCACACGTGTTTGTCTACGTGTATTTAACTCTGATAGGATAGACTGCACAGCACTACTGACTTTTTTTTGAAAAGAGATGTAAATACAAATATATCTATATTATATATTTATATAAAGAATTTCTATAGATAACAACGGCTTGAAGTGTAAATAGAGAATAATATAGAATTGACCAGATTGACTTAGACGTTTAGGTGTGTTTTGTTTAGTTTGACATTGTGTGTCCCTCACAGAGATTAAGATACATGACAGCTATGGTTTAAGCTGAAGGCCTCCTGAGGACGTATTCATTTTGAAGAGAACTCAGCACTCGATGGCCAAAACAATCTATTATGCGACACTTCAGACCACTTACAGATGGCCATGTAGCATAATGACGAATTGGACAGTTTGGCCTGTAGGTCTGTGCAGCTTGAAGCCCATCCGGCACTTTTTCCACATAAACAACAAAACGTTTGCTCATGCAAGCTGGCGATTTTTCATTTTTTTTATTTCTGCAGCAAATATGCTGAGAGATTTAACTGTGTAGCACTTGCTCAACATTTTAATTCCTCAAAAAATGACTCTTTAGTAGTGGAGATCTCTCCTAAGAAACCGTTTCTTCAAATATACCACCTTTTATATTAGTTGAGGGAAAACTGAGTTAACGTTGTTTTCTTCTTAAGCTGCACAGCGTGCAGTTGTAGAAGCACCAGAGGGAGGGATGTAACAGCTTCCATTTCAACTTCAATTTCACTGCCCCGGCCATCCTCGGCAGAGAGCTCCGTTATAAATAAAAGTATCATAAACAATAAAATGCACCTTATACATGAGAAAACTAAGTATGGACCACATGTAACAGCAACAAGACACAATTATCTGGCTGAACTGTCAGTGATTTCCCAAGCTGACATGGTCTCCAAATGTATTAATACAATGATAATATTTAAGGCATCCAACAAAACACTGCATATTTATGGCATGTGTGATACATGTGTTATGAGCTTGTCTCTGTATCCAATGTAGACAAGAGGTGTAGTATCAGGAGAGCCCGGATCCAAACATGTGAATTAACTGTAATTCATGTTAATTATGGCTATAAAGTCCTCCCGCCTCGCTGTTGAATCTCAAACCCCCCAAACTGCACAGCAGGACGGACAACTGGAATACTGATTAATACACTCGAAATGGAGCAAATGAACCCGCTGAAGGACACTGTGCATTTCTGTCTGATTGTGACTGACTTTCTCCTCGGAATCTTCTCACATTGTCCTTTGAATATCGCAGAATTCTCATATAAATCTATTATTTTGCCGAAGAAATGTGACTGACAGTTGAGACGACATAAATATAGCCGACATGTGTGAGTTATCTGGCAGTGAGCCCAAATACCGTGTTAGCTAGCGCGATGCTCTTACACCGATATTTGTCAAACAAGTGTGCTATTATTTGATTCATATTTAAACGTCATACCCAAATGAGATGAGATTTTGGATTTGATCCCACCCCTTCATCTCTCACAGCTCTTCCTATGCGACCTGAATGAACGAAACACCGGATGGGCTATTCACAGACATATTTGAGTTTGGGAAATGTTAACAGAAATACAGCTGTGCTGTGTGTCATTGTCAAAAAGATTTAATTAAATGTACTTTGTCATGGTTTAACAGGGTTTTTTTTGTGTAGAAATCTTAATGTTGTTGTAGCAGTATGCAGGAACACCAGGATGCAACAAACAGCCAGTTAGCTACAGCAGTATGGTTTCTCTCCCCACGCGCTGAAAACCACTGTGCTCATTTAATTTGACTTAACCAGTGACTCTCGTGTGAAACAGAAATAAACCTGCTGTATTACATTGTGTCCTGCTACTCTGCTGTGTCATTCATCTTCAGCTTAATATCATCAGTAATAAATTGTTTTCAAATACATACTGGACTTTGTCTTTTATATGTTGTGTGACGGTCTTAGTGTAAGATGAGCCGCAAATAGGACTGAAATCAGGTGTAAAATGGAAAACATGATTTGTAAATAATACTAATGATAACACGAAACTTCTTTAATTGAAAAATTGTATATGATTGAAAATAAAATATGACATGGAGTAGTGGTCCTCGTGGAGTTAACAGTGTGGTTAAAATTAAAACGTGTTGCTGTAAATATAGGTTTCATACTTCAAATTAAAGATATGGTTGTGAAAAATCTTTAGATAAAATAAAGACTTTCAAATATGTATACATTTTTTTTTTTTTACAGTGTCTTCTACGATCAGAGCATTTCTGAGTGGCAAACATGTTTTGAATCATATAACGGTTTGGTGCCATTACAGCCTGAGTACATATAACGCAGCTGCAGCTCTCTGGCCTCTGGCCCTTTGACAGATTACTGTGATTGGATTGGCATGGTCAGGACGCTGGCACAGATCGCTTGGTTGGCAGAGGGAACCTGCCAGGGGATGATGGGAAATAAAGACATCATTGAATGCAAATTTCTACGGAGAGGAAGACAGAGAGAGAGAAAGAGAGCAAGAAGGAGAAAGACTGCGAGAAGGAGGAGCGTTCCCATTACTCATCCTGATGTTGGCACAATCTCGTCCCACCCATACCTTCTGTTTCAGGGTAAAAAAAAATAGTTTCAAGATGTATTTAAATGTAATACTTAAATTTTTTTGATCATTGTTGTTGCTTTGTCTTTTTGCTGTGCTGTATTGATTAACTACTTGGAAGCAAACTTGCACCAATCCTGCACCAGTATACTCTGCACATCCCTGAACATACAGTAAGAACATACAGTACATACTGAGAGGTAGACAACAGGCAGGAGGAGAGGTGAAGAGGGACGCATCAGAGTTCATGACAGAGATAAGGAGCGAGACAGGAGATTTGCAGGATGTTGTTTCAACAAGCTGTTGAGCTTTGCTCTGCTGAATAATATCCTTCCTCTGCGCCAGCACTAATAACCCTAACCCTAACCCTAACCCTAACCCTCTGATTATTTTAACCCTGCCCAAGGGTTAGAATTGAGGTGTGTGCTATTTAAATCATATTTATGATCCTATCCTCGCCAGTGTTTGCCGCCTTCACACACATTATCAGATTACTCATTGTGTACATGTTGCAGCTCCGCATGGTTTTATAGCAGTTTGAAGCTATAGAAATATGACCAGAGGCTTTCTACGGTATGGTGATCCCCCGGGAAAACACAAAACTACACAGCTGGATTTATAATACATTTTTAAGGCTATGACAAAACTGTAAATGTCAAATTAGGAAATGCATGCCCTGCACTGGACAGCATTTTTTTTTCCGATTTGCTCGAATCAAGTATAGTTCAAGTTATGTGTCGGTACTTCTTTATACTGAAGAACAAGCTCTTTTACCTTTCAATAAGTAAGTGGAATAAACTGTACTAGCCAACCTTGGATCTCTTATCCCTCAGGTGTTCAAATCTTTTAATTACTTTATTGTGACTGTGAAAAGCCAATTGTTTTCTTAAGCTTCTGGGTTAATAAATGACCCTTGAATGTCAATGACTGCTGATGGAATCTGTAAGGCAGTGGTGTGGCAATAATTGTGGATCAGGTTTTTAGGACTTATTTAACCCTGAAAGATGATCAGCTCCACAGTGGTTGGCAGCCTCCTTATCCACAGTCTATGATGCCAACATAGAGCAGCTCTGCTGAAGCAATCAGAGATCAAGTGTCTTGCTGACACATCAGTTAGTTTCTGTGTGAAAGGAGAGCCCTGAATCATCTAACTACCCTTAACACGCCCATAGTTTCCCAATCGTTCCTTGTATGCTCCAGTCTAAACCACTAATTGTTTCCAGGAAAACCAGCAACTACAGATTTGTTTTTAAATGTTTGGGCATATTATCACCTTTTGAGTGAGCAAAGTTGCCTCTTTACACATCCAGCATCAGCCCTGTCTCCTAAAATGTTCCCACACAGTGATACGGCATTGTGATTTAAGTTTATTCAGATTTTGACGTAGAAGAAAGAAGTTTCAAATGAGTCCACTGAAGTCTGCATAGGTAGGAGGTTGGGGTGATGGATAGAGACCCAGGAGACTGCTGTTTGTGTCCCATGTGTACAAAGTACTTTTGTTGCCTTAACATAATCAAGTACACTGTTCTGTTGCTGGTCCAATCCACTGCGTTAAGTTCAGTACAAAACTAGCCTGCACAAGCATTGTTAATAAGGGTTAACAGCTCAGCATCTGACTATTTACAACAGAGTTAAAACATCACGATAAACTCTGGGGCATTCACTGTTTGGGGCTTGGAGAGACTGGTGCTAAAAAAGAGCGTTTCCGACAGAGGGTGAATACAGGTACATACAGTACCAAAAAACAATGTGTTTTTTAACATTAAAACATTTCAACATGTTTTAGAAGAAACCCAAAATACAAGCATGAACCTTAAAATGAGCATGATTCACGCTGCCCTGATTCAGTAAAGTCAGTTCAGTTGGAAGTTTCTGTGTTGAAGATTTGTTCGTACACGTCGTTGAGATATTTCCGTTTGGACCAAACAGCCTCATCACCAGCTCCTCCCTCGTCCGTTCCCTTACGTTTTACGCTAATGTTAACTGACTCTGGCCTTCAGCATTAACTTCATGCGCTTTTTAAGTTTGAAGCAGGTTGACAATGATCTGGATGCCAGCCAGTCGTTCTCTCCCATGCTCAGAGATATTATCTTAATTAACAAACAGTTGGGATCAAGTTTGCAAGGTGAGCTATTAAAATGTCATCATATATGATTTATTGCTACCAAGAATGATTGACATGGGAGTCAAGAGTGCCAATGGTTTAAAATCTTCTGAGAAGGAAATGTCTGTCTCACAGACTTGAAGGGAGAATGAGTCGAACAGAAAAACACTTCAGTGCAACACATTACAGGTCATAGCAGGCTAAGCTGTCTTGTCTTTCATTATTTTTTCTCCCTGGCATCTTCATGCTCTGCTGCTTCTCAAGCATGGACCTGGAAACGCATGAGCCCTTAAATGTATCTGCATGATAAAAAAAAAAAATCATAAAAGGCCAAGTGTGTGTGGAGAGCAAGGTGCAAAGATGGCGAACAGGGAATAGACTTGAAAAGTATTAAAGTATTAAAACGTTCTACTCTACAGTGTGTGGGCTTAGTTAGGGGCAGATGAAAGAGTGCAGGAAGTTCAGATGAAGAGAAAATAGAAGAAAACAAGATTGATGCCGAGTTTAAAAAAGACTGAGCTAAGCCGATGAAACTCAGTCATGTAGTTAATGGAAGTGAGAGTCAATGACCTGGCTTGACTTGCCTCATATAAAGTCTTCAGCAGAGATAGAGACTCCGTTTGGAGGGAATGTTCTTGCTATAGGTCTGAGCACAACAGGGTTATAGTTTGTCAAGACCGGTTTCCTACACTAACAACATTTTGACAACGTCGGCTGAGCGGCCCACAGTGAAGTCCTGTGGTGCCAAAAAGGAAAGGTAACACTTGACTCGTCCACAGACAGTATCCACATTGTTGCATGAATTAACGAACTGAATATTTGTCTCATATGAGTTCAAACAAGTTTCCAGTTGTGACATCTTTGGTTTTTGTTGACGCGGAGCTCAATAACCTTTTCCTTGACTCATGCTGGATTACCCACTCATCCAACCATTATCCGAACTGCTTATCCTATTCAGGGTGGTATAGGGGGGTAGCCGATCTCACCTGACACTGTTCGAAGGCAGGGTACACCCTGGACAGGTGGCCCGACTATCGCAGGGCACATGGCGACGGACAACCATTGACGCTCACCTTCACGCCTACAGGCCTACGGGTAATTTAGAATCCTTAAGTCCTCAACTGAGCTAACCTGCATGTCTCTGACAAGATGCCAGTTGGGATGTTATCTGACAGACAGACAGAAACCTGGCAAAGTAACCTCCTCTGTGGTAGTTCCTGCTGCTGTGGGTGTCTACAGGACTATATTTTACCATGATGACACACACACACACACACACACACACACCGACTCACAAGGTGAGAACAATACCAATGTGGCTGTCTCGTAAAAATATCCTCGTCCAAAATCTGGCTACATCAATACATTTCCACGACAGGAAGATGCCATGAAGACAGGTGCAGTCTGAGAGAGACGCTGTTATTTGACATGTTACTCACTGAGAACTGATATAAAACGTCTTTCTCCCTGAAGGCTAAAGTGGCTGGTATATGTGCCAATCTCTTGTAACACATTAATCCCAGAGGCACGTAGCCTGCCAAAGGCAATAAATCATTGGCTGGATTAACACTTGCCCTCACACTCCATAGGTGTGTATGGAGGGGAGCATGTGTGGGATTATGTGTGGGGCTCTAGTTCTCTTTGAATGAGCTGGCCCATGAAGGTGTGACCTAAAGATGTGGCTGAACCTGTTGTTCTAAAATTAGATATTCCAGCCAAAAAAGAAATGGTGTATTTGACCTGGAAGTTGTCCTCAAACAGCCAACGAAGTGGTCTTTAGTTAATTCCATGATACACAGAGGGGTCATGTGAACGTTCCTGACTTAAACGAGTTGACGAGGACCAGCCGAGTGCACCATGGACCTTTTTCTCACACGTCGCAGGAAATGCACAGGTGAAAATAATAAAATGAATGATGTTCTATGTTTAGCTTCCTCTGTTTCAGAGTCCTGGTATTTTGCATGCTGGCCCACCGACACATGATTAGGGCTTAGTGGGACACCTAAATCCTACAGAGCCACTGCTGGTGTTATCAATGACACCTCTGCTTTTCCTGCTATGACAAGTCAAAATGTTTGCTGTAGAAAAAAAAGATGTATTGTCCAGTATGCTGCAAAAGAAGGATATTTTAGTTCTGTCTTGACTACAACAAGGTTTTTTAAAATTCTTGGTTTATCTATTGGGTTCAGTTTACACTGCACTACCTCTCAGCAGGCCAATCAAGTTCTTCAAAACCAAACTGGTTTGGTTCAGCAGCGTTTTTACTGTCTTGAGCGTTACATAGTTCCTCGCGATCAGAGTTTCTAACAAGAATATTGTGACAAAGAAGTAAAGACTGTGGTACAGTACACCGAGTTTCCTAATGTTCAGCATTTGTTATTATTAATTAACATGCCTTAACCTTGTGCCTGAAGCATTAGCAGTGCTCACTGTTGCCTTCACTCTCTTTTGCCACATCCAATTTAAAAGTAATTAGGGCGCATTTTAAACCCTTTTGTGGATTTCACTTCACCTACAATTGATTTAATTTCCGCTGCATTTCTGAGGTGTGAGTCAGATTTCAGGACTGCCTGTGACCTTTCCCTGCTGATGGGGAGGATGTAGGAAGATTGGGGAGCGGCTGACAGCTCATCGGTCACGTCCATCAACACTGCCAGAGGAAGGCACTGAATCCTCACCAGACGCTGGTTTCCCTGCAGGGATACACAGCGTGTCTACAGCTTTGTGTGTGTTTGTGTGTGTCAGGTGGTTTTGTTATAAAACAAATATTTTTCTTTTCTTTCTTTCCCTTTTCATATATTTACTTGCAGAAGAAAGGGTGACCTTGAACCTCAAATCCAGACCTCGATATCATTGTTTAAGCGTGGTGAAAGCTTTGACTGATGTTCCAATGCTGCAGGCCGACTAAGGTTGAAGAATAACTCAGTCTGGAGCCCTTTAGCTTACAAACTCAACTTTTAAATCACTTCAAAAAATGTTTACATGAGACTGTTACCCCGACAGTGACGTTGTAATATGCATTATTCTATTTCATCCCCTGTACTTTTAATATTTGATTTTATTTAATTGTAGTACAGAAAATATTTTCCATGGAAAGTACCTACACCATTTTTAAAATTTTTAATTGGTTGATTGTATGTTTAATTAGCGTAAAATGAATCAGAATAGACAACAGATTTGAGAGCTTCTCGTGATTTTAGGGTCAATACAACATGCTGTATTTTTTAAAACTAAAATGTAAGCAAATCATAAAGGTTTTATCATTTATTTTCAATCAAAATAACTTGCATTCGCACACATTGCTCTGGCTGAAGAGTTTTTCATGCAAAGAATACTGAAGCTACTTGGGATTCAAAACATGGATCCCCATTTGATTTCATACAATGGAAAACTTTTTCTATATTTGTGATTTATTCTAATTTTCAGCCTTGATTTTTGAGGACTGTGTGTAGGAATAATGAAACCAGTGTGTAGCCTACTCTGTCATTTTCAATTAATGAGAATAAATATTATACAATTTTGATGGGGATTTCCCTGGAACACCTCTCTTACGCCTTCCCCCTAATAACAGGACCTGCAGGTGGCGCTGTTTAGGCCCTGGTCCTTGCAGCAGAGGACACGCACTGATATTCACACACAAAGAGAGAAAGAGAGAGAGAGAGAGAGAGAGAGAGAGAGAGAGAGAGAGAGAGAGAGAGAGAGAGACACCATCTCATTTCATTGTCCCAAAGACTGGAACGAGAGATTTACCGCACAGTTCTTCTCCTGTCTGAAACCTCAATTAAGTACCGGCTTTTGCTCTATTGTTCCCTCTAAACGGGCTGATTCCCATAATCATGAACCGGTGGTCTACGCGTGGTCGATCTGCACCGCTTTGACTAAGCGACACCTGCTGGCACACACACACCCTCTCTCTCTCCTTTCCTCTCTCTTTTGTCTCTGACACCTCTGCATCTCACAGCCAGCAGCGCTGTAGAAGAGGAGGAGGAGGAGGAGGAGGAGGAGGAGGAGGAGGAGGAGGAGCGGGGTGTACCTGACACCTACAACCGCGCGTCGCACCTCTTCTCCCGCAGAAACACACAGGACTTGCCCGCCACGGGTGCCTTTTTTTTCTCTCTCTCGCCAGGTTGGTCCGTGCGTTAGTTAACCGGAGCTCTGTGCAGTTTGGACGGAGGACACTGCTTCTCCTGACAGACTTAAAACTCTTAACAATATATAAAAAGCAACACAGAAGACAGGGGGTCTCCTAAGAACTCCTGCTAGATTCACTCGGACCACAAATCTTCCGGATTTTCGGACTGATTGTGAGCAAAGAAAAAAAAGAAAAAAGGGACTACACTTCAGAAGATGCGTCTCCCGGTGCTTCTCTGTGTCTTGCTGTGTTTGTCTGCGGCACCGGGCCCGGTGGCCGGGGCGGACAGGAGCTGCACCGACCTGCGGCAGTTCTACACCGGGAAAGGGTTCACTCTAGTGGAGGTCCCCCAGACAGAGATCTCCGGTGAGTTCTTGTGGAGATCTTTCACTTCGCATCACTTATTAAATCAGTCTTTATAATTATGATGAAAACAGGAAATAGCTGGCTCGCTCAAATATAACAGGATGTTATGATATAATGTTCGATGACTTTTCTCGGACATCGTGGGGTTTTGTATCTCCTATATGGCAACAGTGTAAATGCTTGCTTGGCCAAGTTTTAAATTGCATTAATAACATGTTTCATCGTTGCAAAAGGCAGGTGTGATTATATTAGGCTACATCTCAGTTTATGCCTCTTATTGTGGCATTGTCTTTATACACCCTCTCTCTTTTCCCCATTTCCCTCACTGAGCAATGCACCCATCCTAAGTGAGGTGTCTCCCAGCCGATGCTCTCCTGCACATCCCAGTGCTTTCTGGGGGCATTTTCATTGTCTGCTGAAGTCAGGGTTGCAGATGGGTGGGTGTGAGTAATGTGCCTTGTGGAGCTGTTGTGGTCTTTTCAGGGCATTTATGGTTGTTTGCACTGTAGGTGTGAACAGATTTTCATATAAACAAAAGAGGAGAATATGGATTTGCTTTCTGCTGTTGTCTACTGTAACTCCATGTTAAACCAGAATAATGTGTTCTGGGGCATTTTTCATTGTCTGCTCTGCTCTGGACTGCAGGCGTGGGGTGTGTATGTGTCTATGTGTGCGTATGTGGGACTCAATAGATGCTGAAATGGCCTGTTTTTTTTCCCATTTGCAGAAACTAATAATTTCATTTAATACTAAAAAGCACCGCTCAGCAGGCTCGCAGCATAACCTGCTGTCACAAAGTTGGAAACAGTAAGATTTGGGATTGTTTTTCTATTCTTTTGTTTCATCGTGGCACCCTTCTCAGTCAGACAGCCAGTCAATTAATCAATCAGCTCAACCCTCAGTCAGTCAGTCTACCAGACGTCCGTAGCTCATCTCTCTGGTCGCCACTCTTCACACATACTGATTAAATTGTCACGGCCTTGAGGAAAGTGCAGATGGGATTTGTGGAAATGGAGTTGTTTCCCCCTTTAAGGCAACGGTCTGACTCTCTGTCTCTTCCTTTGTTTCACCTAAAGAGGTACAGGAGGAGATGAAAGAGAGGTGAGACTGAGGCGTGTGTATGTACACAGCGTGTATGATCTGAAGGTCATTTCCTGTTGTGTCAATGAAAATAGTCATGTGTGCCGATGAGTTATTAATATTGGATGTGTGTGTTTGTGTGTGTGTGTGTGTGTGTTTGAAATAGAGACCAAGAAACAAGACAAGATTGAGCCAAAGAAAAGTGGAGACAGAAACAGACAGAAAAAGAGACAGACAGTGAGGTGGGTTAACAGAGACCGAGCAAGTGAGTCACTCAAGGTCTCAGTCAAACCCGACACGACTCCCTCCCTCCCTTTCCATTAAAAACTCATCTTTTATTGACAGATGAAAAACACAATGCTTCAGTCACTTGGACCTTGATCTGCTCTAGTTGTTTGAGCAAGACTTCCTCCTTCCCAGAACCCATTACAAAACTGACAACCAGATAGGAACCGGGCCTCTTCAATCTTTCTCATCCCAGAGACCCAAGGTTGGTAAATTTAGCTTTTTTTTCTTCCCCGCTCAGGGAGAAACAGACTCCCCTGCACTCCTGTGTCAGTGTCACTCTGGAGGGTGTTAGCGTCGAGCAGGGTTCCTCACACAAACTATACCATTTGGTGCAACCGGCTCATGTTTGCACCTGAAATGCTGATTCGTTCATTTGGATGCCTTTTCTGCACCTTTGTTTGGAAGATGCAACTTCATTGTTATAGTTTTTGCATCTTCACCCACCTTATTTTTGCTAACATGCAGTGGTAAAAAGAAGTGCTCAGAAGTACATAGTTTCCATTCACAACTCTATGTTTTTTTAAGGATAACTGATCTGTAATGTCTTTTTTTTAAATCTAAGACTGTGTAGTTAAAATAATCAGTAAGTTAGTTACAAAATCATCACAAGACTCATTTTATTTACTTTAATGACTGTGTGATTTTGTAAATCATAAGTGGTCTGTCCTGCCTGCACTATTGACACAGGGTAAGCTTAATAAAGTTATATATATTAATAGATATATTAATAGAATAAACACATAAGAATGTTTTACTGAAGGGAAATTATGTGTCAAATCAGTGAAAAATCAACATTAGAAGCAAAAATAGTTATATTAAAGCAAAACATTCAGGCTTGCTTGATTTCTAGATGTATCTTTGATCCCTCAGCACTGGAAACATACATATAGATTTTTCAGTCCGTCCTGTTCATGCAGGCTCGTCTTCGGAGGATCAATCTGTTATTAATGATTTGGGACAAGATCCAGCTGTTGCCAGTCAAGAGGAGTTCATGATTAGCATTACCTGCAGAGCACAATAGCGGAAGGTTACTTGTTTTTACTCACTCCACTGGGAGACAAATCCCTGAATATACAGGATAATACTTAGGGATGGCTATTGATTTGGAATCTTTTGATACCAATACCTGCATCTCATTACCAAAACAGTAGTTTTTCCACAACGAAAATGACAAACTTTCATTCAAACAGCCTCACGGATAAGTGATTCAATGTCAAACAAAAGTGCTTTGAAAATTAGTAATACATGACAAAATTGTGGGCAGAAAGTTGTTAGGTGAGGGTATTTTTCATAAATTTTGATTTTTGCAGGTGAATTTTGGCAACTGTCACCTTCTACTACTACTACTACTACTACTCGGACTACTTTTACTACTACCAACTAGTAAAACATAGTAGCTAGAAATTTGCTCGCAGATTCAAAAAGGAAGTGTAGGATCTCAGTATACTTGTAGCCAATTGCAAAGGAAAGAAGGAATGAAACACAATATAATGCCAGGTATGCAGAAGACAGTCTGGATATGAAATGCACATTATTGCCAGGTGTAAACAGGTTGTGAGATCTTTATCTGTCAGTGGATATGATAAATAGCATGACACCAAAGTAAACAGTGTGGAATTTGACAAGCCGATGCTCTTAATTCCTGCGCAGAGTTTAGGAAAAAGCCTCTATTCTTCTCACACCTTTTGTCCCGTAGGTTTAACACCATGTGAATGGAAGTCGTCTTTCCTGCTGTCTACCCGTCTGTCTTTGTGCCTGCGAGCGTTTTTAGCTCACTCACATTGTACCTGGTCAATAGTTAAAGACTAGCTCCTCCTATAGTGTGTGTGTGTGTGTGTGTGTGTGTGTGTGTGTGTGTGTGCATGTGTGTGAATGTATGTTTGTGTGTTTAAAAGTCAGTGAAAGCCAATACCTTCTCCAGGGAAGACACTTACTTTCATTCACACATGCATTGTCCATGCAGAGCAGCACACACCCATGTGATCGTATGACACAGGACAGAGAGAGACTTTGTGTCCTGCACGCTTCATATTCTGCATTGGGAGGTGGTGAGTTTGGACGCCCGTGTGGGTTATGTAGCCTTCATATTGAGCATTTGTTACCTGTAGATTATGATACATTACTGGTTCGGTTACCAGTCAATGACACCTTAACCATGCTGAGTCAGCTAGGGAGCCTCCATTCATTTACATTCACACAATGTCAATCCCCTTTCTTTAGATGCACTGTACCTGAGGCTGAGGAATAATTCAATATATCACTCAGGTTTCCTTCTGAATTAAGCGCATATTTTCACAGAAAAACAATACAAAGATGTCAGTTTGGGCTCTAAATAACCCATTGATTACTTTGAACAATAATTGATAGGTTAATTGATGATGAAAAGGATCCATAGTTGCAGACTTACAATTATATAAAGAATGTTTAGAGAGAAATTGTGCGCAGCATTTTATAACGACACAGCTAAAGGTGCAAATGGTCAGTTTCGCACGTTGCTGGGAACCTTAAGGTGAAACTGCTGGTCAGAGAAAAGCAAACAGCTAATAGTTTTGCTCTGATGAAGAACCTGTGAGGTTCCCTGCCTAAGAGCGCCCGAAGAGCATTTCCTCTCTGTGTGTTTTTATGGTTTACTTTACCTGTGAGAATACTGCAATACTACAAAGCCCATGACAAATGTGTGTGTGCGAATTTATGCCAGTTTACCTGCTCTAGCATCCGGTGATGCCGGCTCATATCTGTCCACTGTGTCTGTCTGTCCCTTGTGTGTGTGTGTGTGTGTGTGTGTGAGCGTTTATGTATGTGTGTGTGTGTGAGAGAGAGGAAATTGATACTGTCCGTCATCTGTCACACATCACATGCTCACTCAGGCGCTCACAGCATACGCCACCAAGTGGAACGCCGGATATCCAGTCCACACACACACACACACACACACACACACACACACACACACACACACAATCTCGTTATCACTTTTGCACTCATCCCTGCCCCTGTTCCTTGTTGTCTGTCTTATTCCTGCTTCCTTCTCTGCATTGTTTTCCAAGACAGGCTCAGATCTAGGAGAGGAGGATTGCCTTGTGTTTGTGAGAGAGCGGAGGAGGACGGGAGGTGTGGTTGGCTCGATGTGTTAAAAGCAGAGCTGTGAATCTTTCATGATGTCTGATCCAGCGACATGAGAGAGAGAGAGAGAGAGAGAGAGAGAGACGGACAGAGATAGAGGTGAGGAGGAGGAGGAGGAGGAGGAGGAGGAGGAGGAGGAGGGGAGTGAGCAGAGGAGATCAAAAGGAAGAAGGGTGGAGGCTCTGTCCTGTCATCTCTCCTTCATTGACATGAGATGGGTGTCGCTACAAGTGGTTTGATAGTTCGATACTGATCGTGGCTCGGGTGCTCCCATAGCTATTACCCAGAATGACTGTGGGGAAAGGCCCAATAGATTCAGTTCCTCCATTGCCAACATATAATCAAGTCAAAGTCATGAATGCAAGAGTAAGAGTCATACAGCCCTCCTGCGTCTCCATGAGGATCACATATTAAAGGAGTGGTAGGTAGAGGGAAAAAACAGGAACGGAGGAGCAAAAGCACAAACCGTTCAATGCCGTAACATCAATCTTTGCACCTAAAATCAATGTGGTACAAACCAGCATCGTCTCTCGATAACCTCTGCTTCTCTCTCCCTCCGCTCTGGTTCACACCTCTCCTCCTTGTTCTCCCTCCTCCCTTTGAATGTTTACTTCCTCCTTCTTATCAGCCGCTATTTTTACTTCCTCCTCCTCCTCCTCCTACCCCCAGTCCTCCTCTTCTCATCTTTCTCCCCCTCTCTGGGAGTCGAGCGTCCATCTGTTTTCCAAATGAAAAGAAGCGCAGTTTGTCTGATGTGGTGGACTCGGTGGTTGCTTGGTTGCTTTATGAGTCAACGCTCTTCATGCATATGCTCCACGGGGCCCTATACACTGTGTGTGCGTGTGTGTGTGTGAGTGTGTGTGAGTGTGTGTGTGTGTGGGATGAAGATTTATTGGTGTAACCGGCATTTACATAGTGAAATGAACTGGTTATACTGGTGGTTTCTGAGCTGATATTTAGGTTACATTAATGCAGTCAAATAGCAATTAGTTGATAAATTGAATAATTTAACAAAATAATTCTGGTTAATTGAATAATTGAGGAAAACAATTATGAACACAATAGTTCATAATGAAAATAAAAGTTACTTGCAGCCCTACATTCATCACTGATTAATTCATGTTCAGCAAATAGTTCAATTTTCACTGTGTGTTTTAATTGACACATTCATTATCTACATCTGCTAAAAAAGAATAATGAGATGAGTTTCATTACGTAATATAGTGCAACACTATATATAGATGTGTAGTAACTTCACTTGCACTTGAAGCATTTTTAATAACTTCTCATGACAGTGAATCGACAGGACGGGAACGGATGAGATGTGTCGGCTTAGTGCGTTCACTCGGCGTTGCAGCTCGCAGCTCGCAGCTCTGCTTATTAGCTGTCATGCAATGGGTGGTTTGTAATTTCAGGGAAGGACACGAGTGCAGTCTCCTCAGTGGGTTATCTACATGCGGTATTAGAGAATGTAGCGAGGCTTTACAAAGTCTCCGACGGCCGGATTCCTATTAATTGGCTATTACAAGGATTGATATCCATTGTTGCAATTCAAGTCTTGGCAGCAAAATAAATGCCGATAAGATGAAACATAATCAGTCCAGTTTTCCATGACATTGATTCATCATTGTGTAATGAACTGATTCTTTTCAATTGTTTTGTATAAATACACACTAAGTTGCCAGTTTATTAGGTACACACGAGCTAAAACTAATGCAGTGTAATACAACTCTGGTGACATAAATCTTTCTGTCGTGAAGGAGGATTTATTGCAGGACACACAGAGATGTTTCTGGTATTCAGCCTGCCCTGATTGATATAAATGGGGTGGAAAATAAATAAAAGGACCACCTGCTTGAAACACCACTGTTTCAGACCGTACGGATTTATTGCAGGACTGCTGTGTGATGAGTCAAACATCAATGCATTGAAGGTTTTCATGGCGATATCAAGCTGCTACTGCAACACAAAGTAAGACAGTTGAAAGTGAGGCAACTGAAAATGGCTGAAAATCAGTCAAGCACAATTTATGTCAACTTTGTCAAGTAAAAACAATGAAAGAAAATGACCATAAAACATAATGTATTCACATGATAATTTCTATTAAATCAGCAGCCAAGAATATGTAACGGTCAATTAGACTCGCTCTACTGTACAGCCACCAGGGGAGACATTACATTTATTCCCACTAATTACATAGCTTGTAAGTATTTTCCTCAAACCCCAGCAGGGTTTTTATCTGTTTTATAGCTTGAACGGTCTCGGAAGAAGGAAATATAAAGCAACTCAGTGCTTTGCGTGGAATAGAGGATGTTTTTGCTCGTGACATTACAAAGGAAGTCACAACCACACATGCACCATGCACACACCCAGAGCACTGATAGGATCACTGACCGGTGCTTATCAGAGGCAGATCTCATTGAGTGTGATTGGGGCGTCTGTGGCAGGTGTATCTGTCACAGCTCTACAAGCTAACTTGGCAGCAGTTTCCAATAGCAACGGAGGGCAGTGATCGTGACACGTTACAAGCTAGTGGAGTGAAAAGATGATGGATTTTAATGCTGATGAAAGCCGGATCAATAAAGGATCATGCTGAAGCTTTTACCTGAGTCCAAGTGTAAGCTCTTTTGCTGCTGGTCACCGCCCCCTGCGATATCAGTAGATGTGTAAATTAATCGAGAACGTGATACTAAATGCCGCATCTAAAGAAAGGATCCATCGCAGTGTGTTTTTCTCATGCGTGTCTCAGATATGAGGCCTATAATTAGACATGTTTCTGCGAAAATCCAAACTCCATGCTGTGTTTGTGTTTCTATGAGCTTTACTGTGCTCCGTACAGCCAGTTCTCCTCTCACTTTTTTATTTTTTGTATTATTTGAACCTCCTGAGGCTATTTCATGTTATTCTTTATTGTTATTTTTATGGCATTTCTGCTTTATTAGATAGTTTGCCATCGGGAGTGACGGATCATTTTATTTGATAGAGGTGGCGAACTGCATAAAAACGGCTCCTTGGCTCATAACATTTTGAAGACGCGTTGTGCTTTATAATCCTGACGATACACTAGGGTGTCCCTATGAGTTTCTAAAAAACGTATCACATTTTGTGCAGTAGATCCAGCACAGTTCTTACAGAGCCTTGCCCAAAGGCACCATGGGAGGCATAATAATGAATTTCTGTGAATAGACTTCCAAGCGGAAGAAGAAGTGCTCCTGATGAAATTTAAAGAGCTGCTTTGCATTTTCCTAACTTTCCTTTTGAATGATCACATCGAGCAGCCTACAAACCTGTTTCAGACCCTAAATTTGAAGTTACAGAAGATGCCAAACACCTTGATATTTTCCAGTGGTAACATTGCATTAATTTCAGCTCATATTAGCTTGTTTGAATGATGCAATCTCATTGCAGTGAACATTTGGCAAAGTAGCCAGGAGTACTTGTAATCAGCACCATAGTAACTGCTCTAACTGCAAGAATTACCTTCAGATAGTTCTTGTTTTAAATAATAACCCCTCTTTAACAACTGCATACAGATGTACAGAGATCCAGATGGTGTTTGAGGGTATCACATCAAAGGCTACAAGAGAGTTTCAAATTTAGTCAAACGTCAGATCACATCTCCGTCCAGCTCCCTCCAAAATCCCGTGTCTGTTCTCCCAGCAGCTCTAATCAGGCGGCGAGTGCCACATTCATTCAGTTTCTCCACTGTTCTGTCATTGAAGTCTTGACCTGGAAACGGCTGACCTGGGGCTGTGACCTAATGTTCCCCCGACCACAGAGATTTAATGTTCCCTGCTGAGAAAGAGCAGGGACGGAGAATCTGCCTCTGATGTGCCCCCATTACCCCTCATCTCACTTCACACACACACACACACACACATTCACATATTCCACCCCTCTATTTGCCACCTCACCGTCACCACCACCACCACCAGCACTGTGCGTTTGGATTAGAGCCTAATGTCTAATCTGCTGCTAATCCCAGCCTGTTAATCTATGTGTTAACAGTTTTTCCGCTCACAGCATGACAGCTATAATGCACTGACCTTGCCACGGAGGGAATAACACACAATCTCACTGAGTCATTTGCATATTTGTTCCTGTCTTTTTGACCCTTCAGCATGTTTACATTTGCAGAAACAGTCACAGGGCAACACAATCACAGGGCAACACAATCCCTTATTTACGCCCAACTGTAACCAAGGACTAATCCCGTCAGTCAAAGATAGCTGATTGATGCTTGATTTATCCACCTACTCGCACAAACATGCACCGTCAGACACCGACTCTCCGCAGCGTGGCACACATCAGTTGACTGAGTGAAGGAAAGTCAAAGTAGTAGTTAGTTTAAGAGCCTTTAAGTACTCCGAGAAATAACATAGAATTATGGTATTATATGGTGAAGTTGGTGCCATGTGAACACACACACACTTGCTGGGCAGCAGACAGGGCTGGACTGTGGCGCGGTGGGGTATTTCTAGTTCAGTAATTGTATAAAATAAGGAAAGCTTCACCCAAAACACTGGTAGCCTACACCTCCTTCTCCTCCACTCTCTGCCTCTTTACTCCGTCTTTCACCCTTTCATTCCCTTTTTATTTCATTTTTATAAGTCTGGTCTCAAGACCTTAATAGCATCAGCAATTACATTTTTCATTGCTCTGTGTTGCATGTTTGTTTTGTTCTCATTAAACATGCCTATATTGGCAACAATGAACACAGTATTTCCTATATATTGACCATGGTTAATGCGTTGTATAAAGAATCAGCAAAACAAGTGGTGGCACTTAAAAAGTACTCGTGTCCACTACTTTGATTCAGACTGAAATATCTCAAAATGGCATTTTCTTGTGAGAATGTTAGCATCCTGATGTTAGCATATAGCTGCACCACGGTGCCCAAGTACAGCCTCACAGAGCTGCTAGCATGGCTGTCGACTTTTAGAGTTGTTGAATGAAGGCTTCAACTATAACGATTATTTATATAGCCTGTGCAGCATGTGAGCAGAGTAGCTGCCTTCCATATGTGTCAGTACATGATGCGTTCAGGTACAATAGGGATCTTTTCTTTCAGACACGCCATGAGATGGATGTGGGAATTCAAAATATTCATTTCATGATCACATAAGACAAAGAAAAGAAAAAAAAACACACATTTGAGTTAGCACTGTTGCTTGAAAGAGAGTTTAAGAGAAAGAGATGAATTAATCATCAAAATATTGACAAATCAGTTCACCCTGACTTGAAGTACAATTTGCATCTACAAAAGACTTTGGCAGTATTCTTTGTGGTAAACATGCAAATACTGCTCATTGATCTGCATGTTGACCAGATTTCTCGAATAGCTCTGCTTGCTGAGGGAAGATTGTGATGAACCGTCACAAACTGCAGCGTCAGTCATTTTTTTGTGATGATGGAGAATCGTGTTCAATGAAGTGTCTATCAATTACGCAGTCATTTGTGAGAAACTGTGAATAAATAAGCCAAAACAAAGACTTTAAATCACAATGTCACAGAGAAAAGATGTAAACTTGAGATTTATTAGACACTTAGAAGTAGATTACAGCTTTATATTCCCTTTTTTCCCCCCTCTCTGCTTCCACTTCAGTCTCCACCGATGATCTGTCACTCCTCTCTCCCGCCTCTCCCTCTCCTTTGATTTCCATTTTATTGCATTCTCATCCCTCCATCTCTCTCCCCTTTCATCATTACAGCTCCCCGCCCCTCCCCCCCCCCCCCCGCTTTTCGTTGGATAGTAAAAAGGTAAAAGTGTACTTTGGGAGGAAGGCCATGTGGAACGTTAAATCACATGCAGGTGCCCTTAAGAGAGTGTGATACGGAAACACACACACATGCACACACGTGCACACATAGGCCCCATCAGCTCCTCATTTAGGTAGCAGTAATTTGCCGCAGCAAGTGACGGGGTTATTGTAAGACGCTCATTAAGAAAGGGAAGCAGTGAATAAACGTCTGACTGAAGGGAATAAATTCAAACCAGTGCACCACTTTTACTGCTCAGCAATAAGCCGCTTTGATGTGGTGTGTCATACCAGCGCTGGGGCACACTCAGAGCGTGTGAGTGTGAGTGTGAGTGTGTGTGTTAGTTGTAGTTATGTCCTCTAACAATGACTGTACATTTAACATGTAATGTGATCACAGTATAACGTGTGATATTTTTGCTCTGCATGTATCATGTATGTGCGCACTGGACTGTGTGTATATGTCTGTCCTTACAGCTTTAAGGGTCAGAGGTCAGATCAGTTATTACGAGACGGGACTGTTACTGCGGTAACACAGTGCTGGGTCACTTCCCGTGACAAACTTTCGTCTCAGCAGAAGAAGAAGAGAGGGAGGAACAGAGAACAGGAGGAATGGGTGGATGACATTAGAGGAAATAAAATGACTGGATCGAACAAGGAGCCTAAAAGAAAGTGCAAAGGTGACTTGTTGCGTTGGTAGTCTGTTTGTGAGTCCGTCTAGTCATATTCTACGATATGGGACATGGAATGACATTGGCCATGAATGACTTCGATGATTATTATAAGCAACAATGTATTTCAGACTCAATCCATCATATTATATATACACTTTTAGCTAGCTAGCGGTGCAGTTCGAGGAAGGGCCATGTTGGTTTGGACTGAAATTTCTCTGGATTCCCATGAACCTTTATACAGACATGTTGGTAATGTTGGTGATACCCGGAGTTTCCCTCTAGCACCATTAACAGGTTAACATTTATTTCTTTTGAGTGAAATGTCTCAACAACTGACTTGAATGTGGTGCAGATATCCACAACCCCCTCTGAATGAATTGTAATAACTTTCCATCAACAGTAAACATGTGTAAGCATGTTAGCATCAAGCTAAAATAAGATGTATAGTAAACATTGTACCATCTAAATCACAGCATGTTAGCATTGTCATTATGAGCATGATAGCATGTTTCGCCCCAAAGCGTTTGCTCAACCTCACAGTGTATTTTACAGACAACATATTGTAGCCAGCATAACTTCAGAACACATATTAGATGATGACATGTATTTAGACACACTCAAGCACTCTTTATAGGCGCAGATAATTCTGTGTTATTACAATGTTAGTCCTGTTTTTGTTGTTTTTGCCATCATTTCTATCAGTTATGACCAAAGTAATTACTGAGATCTGAGGACGCAGTAACATTGCTGCATAGCAGTCCAAAAGGGTAAGAAACTGGTTGTACATAAACCAAACTCTTTCGCCAGATAATCTAAACCATTTTATTTGAAGGTGAAACTCAAAGTGACCGCCTGGTTAATGTGGACATTTGTTTAAAAATATGTCGTAAATACTGAGTGCTTGTATTTCTTGCTGACTTATCGACAAACTGACTTATTTTAGCGAAATTTCCAGATCACTGCACCATAAAGCTGGTGAACACGATGTCAGTAACTCCGATAGAAAATGTGAAACGTGTGACTGATGTTGTGATGAACTGGAATTACCTTTTAGGGGAATTGTTTCATTCTTTTAAATGGACAACAGCGATGCTCCACCCTACAGGAGAGCTGTTTGTCAAACTCCACGTTTATTCCTTTGTCAGCAGCTGAAACACGTTGAGCAATGTTCTAACATCTGGAAACTAGTGATTTGAGAGACTTCGGCTATGCTTTACAGTGCGCTGATTCAGCACTATACTGTCCGACCTCTGAGAGAGATTGGTCTGCAGTGTTGGTGCAGGTTAGATGTGTGATGGAGCACTTTTGTGGCTGAGACTGTAATTGGATTTACACGTCTCATTTAACCTGCTCGATGCCTCGACAATCCCAGATATTGGAAACATTGCTTGAGTTTCTCAAGTAAAACCAAATTGATCTTGTATTTTTCATGGCACAGAAATAGTCTTTCATTACTGTGCAAACAAAAACAACTTTCAACCAGTTCAGCAAAGTTCAGCCATTTAGATGCTTTGTTATGATTAAAGTTATAATTGCAAAGTCTGGCAGTCTTTTGTCTTGATTAATTCAAAACATCGGGGAATCAATTAGGATCTTCATTTTGTTGAAGCTGCAGTGATCCACAGTTTATGAAACACCAAAAACTGATACGTTAATGGCTTTACAGAACATATTCAAAGCTGTGGTGTGTGTTTGTGTGTGTGTTTGTTTTAAAAAGATAAGAGATTATCTTGTGTGTACATTCGTTTTAGCGTAACCTACAGCCTCAGGGTATTATGTCTGTAACATTAAATGTCTACCTTTGTGTTAGTACGTGTGTGTGTGTGTGTGTGTGTGTGTGTGTGTCCATGGATAAAAGCTTACACATATAATTTAAATAACTGGTGTGCATGCTTTATGAAATACAGTGACCTGATCTTCTTAATTGTGTGTCTGGTGACCCTGATCCACCTAATCAAGGCCACAAGAAGAGCCACATGTGTGTGTGTGTGTGTGTGTGTTCTCTTAAGCTCATTATATATATCATTATATATATAGTGGTTTATGATTCAACAAAGAGATAAACTCAATGACTGTAAGATGTTGAGGATCCAAACCTGTCCTGATTAAAAAAAGCTTTTGGGAAGTAAAGTGAAGCGTATTACCTGCAGTATACCTAAGGTTTAGTTTAACACAGCCAGCTAGTCAGAGACCAGTCTTTTCTGTTGACATTTTGTTTTAATGTTTCGCGTCAATAATATTTTTCACTAAAAAGTATGAATTTCAAAGAAACACGTCAACATTTTGGTAAATGCTGCGCTTTCTTTCGGAGAGCGAGATAAGGAGGTGCGTTATCTCTGAGGAGCACTAAGATATAACTCGTTTGTTTAATCCACACCAAACAGTAAAATCTCATTTATAATGTGTGGTTTTAAAGGGAGCCAATCTATACAGCTTTGTGCTAAACGAGGTAATTTGCCTCCTCTGACTCTGTATTAAAGGAAAAAAACATGAGAGTGATTTAGATCTTATCATCTAACGAACCATTCCTATTGACAGATGCTGGACTTTATTTTAAATCGGGCAGTTCGTCACGGTCAGTGTATTGCACTCGAAAACAATTCACTTGAGCTCAGCTACAGAAAATGTGTGATGTTTTTGCAAGCAAATTCCAGTCCATGGTGATTGCTGGACCAAAATCTGTGTAGTCAGCTCGCCATGTCATGAAGCAAAGATAAACAACTTGTCGAGCAAAAACATGAACATTAAAAATTCAATTTGCCGCAGAGGAAATACCAATTATCAGTCAGCAGCAAGACACCATAAGTCGAAACAACATTATAATTAATGTGTCAGATAGTAGCAAAGAGACAGCTGCTGTCAAGCGTTTTAATCAATTCCTGTATCTTTTATTGAATCTGGGTGTTGCCAAAACTAGAATATTTGACATATTTGAGAGTTTGACTTGATGGGAGTTTAATTTGAGTTTCAGTTTACTTCTGCTTAAGGTAATGGTGTCTAGGTTATAGATGTTTCTCTGACACAAGAGGCAGAAGGCAGAAGGCAGAAGGCAGAAAGCGTGGTTTTGATTCAGCTCTTGTTGCTGGATGGCTTCCTGTCGACCTGCATTGCGGTGCCGGGTCCCTGTTCACCTGCTTGGCACGCGTGCCGATTGCCGGCTCACTTGTTGGGACGGGCTCAGGTATGTCGGGGTTGCCACGAGGAATGCAGCGAATAACAGGGAGACAGAGCAGGAGGGTGTGACGGAGAGAAGAAAGTGAGAGCCAGATGCTTTTGATGGGAAAAAGGAAATGAATGACCAAGCAAAGTTGTCTTGATGTGGTCTCCATGGCGACCCGTGTAAGCTATTAAACGTCTGCAGGCAAAACCAAAAAACAAGTTTTGAATGAAATGGATTTACTAATGATTGAGTGCACAAAAAAGGTTCTGCAGTTTCTCTACAGCAGCACTCAGCTCTAGCAGGGCTGTGGGAAGCTGTGATCTCTACTTGGCACAATATGCAGCATTTAATGAATTTATACACATTAATATTACATCAGACATTTCCACATAATCAATACTAAAGAATTTACCTCATCAGGATTCATGCCAGTTCAACCAGGTGAATAAACTATATTCTGCAAATAATCAGCAGGGTGATCTGAGCTTAAATGGATTTTACCTCGACTACATCCTTTGACTCAGAGGCCATGAGGTTGTCGGTTTGAGTCCCTGAGCTGCTGGTGAAATGTAAGAGGAGAAAGTGAGTGAGCAGTGGCCAAAAATAGAAGAATGCGATTGAACTAAGGAGCACTCGGGGTTGATTGTGATGATGATTATATAACGAGAAGCCGGATTTGACTGGATAGGAGCCCAGCTGACCTTTCCTGGATACATAAATGTTTAAAATATGAATGGTAATGATTGTACAAGAGGTTTTTAAGTTAGATTACTTCTTGTTGCTTTTGTTTCTTCAACCCATTGTTTGGGCAGGAGAGTCAAATTCATGTCAGGCAGAGGTGAGGCACTCACTGCGTTCTAAATAACATACTTTATCTCTTCAATTTGAGTGCAGCTCCCCTTACAAAGTATAATGCATGCAGGATACATTCAATTAGGACATACTACTTCTCTAACATTGGACCCTGCGCAGAAGATTGTGGATCAGACTAGTCAGAAAGCCATGCTGCAAAATGCAATGCTGCTTTTGGCATATGTGTTGGGACATACTAAACATTTTCCTGCCATAGTACAGTAGTATGGGCATTGCAATGCACAAAATGTCTCTCTCTTCTTTAGCTGCACACTCTCAAGTTTCATCTTTGTTTACAGTGCTGCAGGAAATGACCTTCTGCTGACCAGGTCTTTTCTAGGAAGCAATAAAAGGTCCAAATTTTCACACCGGGACCCACTTCCTCCACTGTGACGACACTAGCGCCTTTCTGAAAGAATCGGATGATTTCAACTATAGAAGCTTTCGCAGTGGCTGCGCAAAACAAGTCGGAGCTCTCTGATGATGTGACCACCGAGAGAAAAAGTGCTGGATCCAGCTCTACTCATTAGGAACAGTTTGTGAATGCACAGTCAGCCTCACACTATCATAATTCTTACTGATAGTCCAGAAGGAGTTTGTCTTATCACTGCTGGACAGAAAATAAAGCTCTGCATTTATAACTAAGTGTGTTTCTGTGCTGCTGTAGTTCTACCCTATCTTTGTGCTGACCAGTTTCCATTTTCGACCTCGAGAGGGAGAACAGTTGTTTTTCTGGTTTTCACTTCTTTAAAGTGCTCTTTATATATGTTAAAACTTGGTAAAGTAATGCTGTCCCCCATGTCACAAATCAGTTTGGAACAGGGCACCAAGAGCAATGTTAGGTGAGGTCAGTGAGTGGGATAAGATCCTGAGGTGCTCCATAAAGATGGTCGGGGGTTAGGTGACCAAGTGGAAATATTTGAGGTCAGGGTAAATCTTTTGTTGAGGGGATAAGAGAAGCTCCAGATTTTAGGGTAAGAGTTAGTAGTATAGTTGTGATTACATTTTTTCACTCCCACGTTAGCAGCAATTGACCATTCGCTTAGCCCCGCCCCCTGCTGTTACCATAGAGGCCACACTGTCACTAACTGTACTGGTAAGGCATTCCTGTAGTGCATTTTTCAGATAATATGGCCGACGTCTTAACATTAACAATTCAACATCGGGCAAACATTTTCCATCAGCTTGGACTACGTTTGAGCACCGAGCTGTTATTGTGTCTCACGATATCTCCTCCTCTTCCAATGCTCTTAGCGTCTTGTTGTTCTCATCTGAATGAGGCCTTGGGCACAAGGGATTTTTTGAAGTCAATGAGGGTCCTCGCAAGTGTGGTACAAGCTTGTGTCTGTGTGTGTGCCTCTCGGGATGTGGACTTTACTAAATATGTACTGAAGCTTGAGGGAAAAAATAATGTGCGCAACCAAATCACCTTTAGAAATTGATTTTATTTGACCCAAATCTCTCCTCTCCTCTCCTCTCTTCTCCTCTCCTCTCATCTCATCTCCTGTCCTCTCCTCTCATCTCATCTCATCTCCTCTCATCTCTCCTCTCCTCTCCTCTCCTCTCCTCTCATCTCATCTCCTGTCCTCTCCTCTCCTCTCCTCTCCTCTCCTCTCCTCTCATCTCCTGTCCTCTCCTCTCATCTCATCTCATCTCCTCTCCTCTCCTCTCCTCTCCTCTCCTCTCCTCTCCTCTCTTCTCCTCTCCTCTCATCTCATCTCCTGTCCTCTCCTCTCATCTCATCTCATCTCCTCTCCTCTCCTCTCCTCTCCTCTCCTCTCCTCTCTTCTCTTCTCCTCTCCTCTCATCTCATCTCCTGTCCTCTCCTCTCATCTCATCTCCTCTCCTCTCCTCTCCTCTCCTCTCCTCTCCGCTCTGTGTTTACACCCTTTTTCCATGCAGCACTTAAAAGCTGTGTTTTCTCTTCAAGGCTTTGCTTAAAAGGACTTTCCACCATTGTGATAATCTCACCCTCTCACTATAAGAAGATTGTTGCCCAAAGGCTTTCCATCTCCCACCACAAAGCCCTCTCATTCACAGATTTTGTGAGATAGCCTGCAATAAGTTTTGGTCTTTCAACTCCTGTGATGTGTCCGTCTGCATGTATTAGCATGTTGCCAAGCTTGCTTTTTGAACATGTGTTAGAGTGTCACCACTGTGTTCAGTTCTGTCTTTTACCAAGTAAATTGCAAAGTACATTTTTATAGCAGGATGCCAGCTGCTTCCATTACCCAGTAACACAGGAATGCAGTAAAGCACATGTGTCTGTGGTAAACGCCCTGCGTCGTCGAGGTTGGTAAGCAAACCAACAACTAAATGCTAACATTAGCTGCAGCACATGAGCGTACAAAGAGAGTGTCTACTGTCTCTGACCCACATGTGTGACCCTGATGGTGTGGTTTGAAACCCCAGCAGAGGACTCTGTTCTCATTCTGTGAAGCCCTCTGAGACATTGACCTGATCAAAGAAAATGACATTGATTGACACGTCAGATCTCAGCTGTGTTACACGTTATGATCCATTGACATTTTAGGACTGGCGTTGCAACGAGAAGCACCAAGGCTGGATTACCAACCAGTCCCCAGACCGTTAGGGCCACATATTCACTGTATGACCGTAGAATGTATGTAAGAAGTGGATGTAGTCATCATGACATCACCCATCGGTTTGTGGACTTCCGTTATGAAGCGTCGAGTTCGGCAATTTGGCCGTCGCCATCTTGACTTTTTATACGCCTCTGGTAGCGGCAGCGACCTGTCAATCACAGTAAACCCGCCCCAAAGCATACTCTAAGTAGGACCATCATTTACTAAATGAACAGGATGCTTTAGTGAAGAAGGAAGTTGAGGAATAAGTGACAATATCATTGAACTATTGTAGGGTTACTGTGATTGATTGTATGAGATTGTACAGGCGCTGCTTTCCGATTTCAGTAGTATTTATGAAAAACTAAAGATTTCCCTCAGATGTTGATAAACACAGAGGTGATGCAGTAGTTCTCTCTGGAAACTTACAGGATCCTGGTCCTGTGAAAATGAACAGCCAAAGTGTGAAGAGGCCGTTACATTTTTAAAACTCTTTCCAACTTTCAATAATCAGACTGGCACACACACGCACATGCACACACACACACACGCGCGCGCACGCACACACACAGCTCAGTAGAAAACAGGTGTGATTAGCAGGAAGTGATTTTGTTTGCTGGTGTTTGGCTTCAGAGGAGTGAAGCGTCTCATCTCAGACTGGCTGACCTGCACTTGACACTTGAGGATTACTTAAGAAACGAGAATATTAAACGAGTGTCGTGGTTGATCTGTGGAGTGTGTGTGTTTGTGTGTGTGTGTTTCTGTGAGGTTTCAACTCCAGCTCCAGACCTGTATTCCTCTTCCACTTGTCCTTTTGTATTTGTGATGAGGCAAAAAAACGACGTCTTAAAATATCCCAAAATGGCACGTGAGAAAAGAAGTAAGATGGAACATAAACTGCTATTTCCTGTGACTACTATGACACACGCACACACGCACACACACACACACACACACACACACCAGCCAGTGCCAATGAAAGATTCATGCAGGAGTGATGATTAAGGCGTTTCCTCTTCTGCTCCACTTACCCTGGTGGACAAATTCTGCCCCCAACCCACACATTCACACACACACCCACACACACACACGCACACACACACGCACACACACACCCACGCACACACACACGCACACACACACCCACACACACACACACACACACACACACACACATACAGGACCTGTTAAAAAGAAGGAGAGCAGTGATGCACACAGCTGTGGGGTACTTACTTACCCTTAACCTTCCGGCGTGGGCATACACAGACACACAGACACACACACACACACACCTACACACCGAGACACACATCCAGTCTATCAAGAGACTGATGCTGCAGACTGCTTTCTAGGCTGTCTGGCAGACTCAGTGTGTGTGTGTTTGAAAAAAATCATTATTTCTACTCTCCCCCGTAGAAGTATCCCCCATAAGAATAGAAAGAAACATGTTTAGGTTAGCAATTTTCTAGCCTCCTATTCTACATTTTTATATATTCTAAATTAGGGCAGAGGTTCAGGTTTTGCGTGTCACGATGGTGTTATTTATTGGCTTAAGGGTTAAAGGAGTCAGTGAACAATAAAAATCTCATTACTGTCAGCAATCATCCCTGCAGTTTCCCGTCAAACAATTCTGGCCGAACAAACTGTTTGTCCTGTAAACTGACACAAAACTGCACATGTAAAGGTTGATAAAGTTACTTTTATTATTAATTTCTGGACATTTGGGTCTTTATTTTGATATTTTCAAAGAAAAGAGGGGCAGAAGTGGAATGTAACCACATACTCAAGTACTGCACTGTACATATCTGAGGTACTTCCACTCTGACTATATATATTTTGTGCTACTTAATACTTTTGTCCTTTTTACACAACTACATTTATTTAAAGCGCACACACACACATACAACTAAATGACCTAGAACACACTGTAAGTGAGTATAGAAAGAGACAAACAGCTGAAAAACAAACATGGCTGCTAAATCAAGTTGACTGTTTTTACTGTACAGAGAGCTTTTCTGGTTGGTAACTATAAAAGGATTCCAATAAATGATTCATGCGGTGGTGTGAGAGGCACTCAAATCCTTTACTTGAAAAGCAGCAGAACCACATTGGAAAGACACTTCAGTCCGGCATTCAAATTGTAATTAAGTCAAAGTAAATAAGAAAAAGTTACACCATACATTACACCAAAACGTTTTGCTCTAGAGGCTGTTTAAATGTTCTGTCAACGTTTACCCTTTCTTAAACTTTCTACATTACTTTTAAACTGTCCTGATGCTAAAACAAAGCGGATTTTTCATATTGTAGTTCCTGAAAGGGCTGAGATTTGTAGATTTGCATCTGAATATTTCTATAAAAAGGTGGGAGAATTGAGCATGTACACTAAAGAACATCAGCTGATACACAGTCGGCTGTTGGTTTTATGAGTATGAGTATGTTTTCCATTGTCACACAGTGCATCTTACAGGCACAGCCTAAAGCCTAAGACTAATGTGATTATGCTAACATGTTGATGTTAAGCAGGTATTGTGTTTACCATGTTCAACATCTTAGTTTAGAATGTTAGCATGCATAACATTTGCTAATTAGTGCCAAACACAAAGTACAGCTGAGGCAAATGGGAGCTTTGAAGGTATTTAGTCTTAAATCTATATACTTAGAAGTATAGGACACCTTAAAATGGATGACCTGATGAGAAGGCGAGGGGGGGGGGACATGAATGTCTGAGAAAAAATTAATCAAAAAAATAATCAAAGCCACAAATGTCAACCTCTTGGTGGCACTAGAGAAAACGTTAGGGGATCAATGCAATAAGTAGACAGTAGGCTTCACCCTCTGGGAACCATCAATGTCTGGACAGAATTTAATGGCAGTCCATCGAAAAAGATAGTATAGATACATACAGTAGGGCCATGCCACTGATGTTGATAATAATAAAAACTATACACCTGCATTTATAATTACTTAGTTTTTATCTTCCGCTCATTTAAGCCTGGTGTTGATTTGGTGGTGAATGTACATGTTGAAGAGCTGACATATGCAGTGATTAAGATATATACATTTAGTTAATTAAAACAATTAACGCTGTGTCTTCCCCACCTCGCCAGGTGAACATCTGAGGATGTGTCCTCAGGGTCCAACGTGTTGCACCAGCACCATGGAGGAAAACCTGGGCGGTCTGAGCGCCCGAGAGACCGAGGGACTGATTAAAGAGGCCGGCAGGTCGCTGCAGTCTGCCTTCAACGCTCTCCACAGGGCCTTCGACAGTAAGTACGATATGTATGTGTTTGCAGGACAGATGCTCATTACTGCCTGCGCTCAATACCAAAGTGTCAGCAGTGGGCCCAGAGGAGTATGACATTAGTATGTTTGGTATTTGTGAATTTGTGTTTGGAACAAGCTCTGGCTGTGCTTAGCGCTCAATACTGCAGCTTCAATATGTCTGCGTGTGCGTGTGCGTGCATGCGTGCGTGTGCGAGGGAGGATGTGTTTGTGTCCGGTGCGTCAAGGGGACCCCTGACTGGGAGTTATAATGAGAGCGGAGTCAGCCAGACACAATGAAACGTGATAAGCCGATCCCCTGATCTCGAAAGGACACACATATACACACATGCACACTCACACACAAACAGAGGGGTGTCCCCTTAGGCAGCGGCTGGTTCAGCTAATGAGCAGTTGACCCACTGAGGAGCCGAGGCTGCAGATCACTGCACATCAGAGAGAGTGGGAGGAAGAAAAGAAGGGAAAAACTGAGAAGTGCCACAGCTAACAACAGGACAGACAAATGCAGCGAGTGAGAAAAGTGTCATTAGTAGGAAAGAAAGCTAGGAAAGAGTCAAAACAAGAAATGAAGAAGAAAAAGGAGCAGGAGGAGGACAAGTCAGGGGAGGAGGAGGAGGACAGTAGTATTAGACTCAAGGCAGCAGGCCACCTCAGTAGCAGTAATGTGGCCGCCCATCTGGTTGTGGTTACAACAGGCTGGCACCGGTCCAAAGCCTTTGAAGCATGAGGGAAAAAGCCCAGACCAATATACTGTAGAGACAGCAAGCTGACTCCCTTATTCTTTCTGTTTGACCTCTCCATCACTTTGTATCCATCTGGCTGCAAAGGAAAGTTCAAGGAAACCTTTAAAAATGTTAAATAAATGGGCAGAAATGTAACCACATAGCATCCAAAGCCATTTTCTATATACCATCTCATTCCTTATTTATTTATTTATGCTTCATGAGTGTTACAATTGTTATTGTATATTTTGTTTCTATAAAATAAAATGACACTCAAGTAAGTTTAATGTGAAAGGGGCTCATAGCAACAAACAGAGAATTATCTCCCAACTCTGCAGTTTGAGTATTGATTTAACAGCCCACAACTTTTTCGTTTTGGTTGGACCTTTCCGCTCTCATTAGTGAAGTTCACAGAGGTAACAGGCAGCTCTGATAAACCCCCTACGTGCCCAGCATCAAAGAGCACATTAACAAAGGTAGTGGCTACCTGGGGAGCATCGTGGAGCATTTAGCAGCTCAGGAGTTGGTTTTCTTCCTCCTTCCTCCTCCTCTTATTTCTCTGCTTATCAACTCTTCTCCCTCTATCTTTCCTTTGTTTATTGTCTTTTTTTCTTTGTCTTCTCTCCGCCTCCAGCCTATTTCACTGAGCTGCATGGCCGCTCTGAGCGCTCCCTCCAGGAGATTCTGGCTCCCCTCGGTCCTCTGTACTCCCAAAACACTCGTCTCTACGGAGATCTCTACACTGACCTGCGACAGTACTACCGGGGCTCCGCTCTCAACCTGGACGAGACCCTGTCTGAGTTCTGGTCCCGCCTCCTGGAGCGCACCTTTAAAATCTCTGTTCCCACAGATGTGAGTATAGAATTTCAACTTTTTGACATATTTTGAATGACGGACTGGTTTACAGAATGATGAAAAGATAATAATTAAAACGGTAAAGCAGAAATCAGAGTGCTGATTGGATAACTGAGATGAGTGATGAGATGCTAGGTCACAATATGACAGTGTCAGTTGTATTTGGGATGTTTAATAACACCCTTAAAACCATCAGATTATACAAAAATATGTTCGAATGGAAATGCTTTTTTAATATATTCAATTTAAATTCTATTCAGTTTATATAGCGTAAATCATAACAGAAGTTACCCTGAGACACTTTTCATATAGAGCAGGTCTACACCGTACTCTATCATTTCCGGAACCAAACATTTCCCCACGAGGAAGCGCTGGGGCAACACGATGGAAGGATTTTGTGAACTAGTTCTCCTGATCCATTCAGCTGCTGGCTGAACGGCCTCTCGTCAGTTCCTGCTTCTGTTCTGGCTCACAAAGAGAATAAACATGCAACATTTCCATTTTTAGATGCATCACGCGAACTATTTTCATCTGTTATTATTACTAAATGCAAAACCATGAGCTGATTTATGTTCTACCGGTATGAAGTAGATGCATTTTGTAATCTCTTCTACTTTTTAAGGTTCACGTGGCTGCTCATGTAATCACAATAGTCCTGGACTGGAGCCTCGGACCTTTGTTACGTGTCACCCTCCGCCTGTCTCTCCCTACATGTACCGTCAGCTCTCTAATGCACGCTCTCTAATAACGGAAAAACAGGCCAAAAATAATACTGGTAATAGCGTTTTTTGTGATTGCCAAAACACAAAAAACTGGTACTTGTGGCACAATTATTGCTCCCACTAAATCATGTATTGACCACGACTAACTGTAATATATTGTGTTTTGTTTACAGTACAATACAGGAACAATGTTCATGTCATCTTAAGTAACAATAATGTCTGGTTCTGAGAGAATAAACACATTGGTTTGTTTCTCCATTGCATTCTGTATTCATAATCTATATTTACAGAATGACACTAGATAATAGTGTTTCATATTTAACACATCAGTTTGCTGTTGGCATATAGAAAGAGACATTTATATGGTGTTTGTATGCAAAGTTGCGATGCAGAAATAACATTTTTAGAAGCGTTCATATAGTTTAAAAGTGTTTTCTTCTAGAGATGTGAGATGTTTTGTATTTAGTCTGTTTTTGCTGTTTATGTGTTGAGATTTGACAAAGAGTGCTCTAATTTCAGAAATGATGTTTCTTGCAGCTACAAAAAACTGTAACATTCTTCACCAACATTTTGTCTTCCTGTCACCCTCCTGTCTGGCAGGTCAGCCTGTCAGAGGACTACCTTGAATGTGTTGCTAAGCAACAGGAGACGCTGCGGCCATTTGGAGACATCCCACGGGACACGAAGGCGAAGCTGATCCGGGCTTTTGTCACAGCCAGGTCGTTTGTCCTGGGGCTGATAGTCAGCGGAGAGGTGGTCAGGAAGGTCTCACAGGTGAGAGTGTGTGTGTGTGTGTGTGTGTGTGTGTGTGTGTGTGTGTGTGTGTGTGTGTGTGTGTGTGTGTGTGTGTACATGAGACGTAAGGAGAGACACAGGGAGTGAGTCAGACAGAGAGAGACAGGGTGAGTTTTTGGTGTGACAGAGACAGAGTTCAAGAGTCAGTGTTTGTGTCTTAGTGGGAGAAAACCTGTGTGTGTGTGTGTGTGTGTGTGTGTGTGTGTGTGTGTGTGTGTGTGTGTGTGTGTGTGTGTGTGTGTGTGTGTGTGTGTGTGTGTGTGTGTGTGTGTGTGTGAGTGACACTAAGGCTGCTGGGCTGAGTCCCAGGAAAGCAGATGGATGCGTGGTCGTCACACCCTAACTGTCAGAGAAAACGTCTCCACCCTAAATATGAAAAAAACAACAAAGATCATCAAAGATGAAGCTTCAGACTCAGAACAAAGCTGCCATTTGGAGGGATGACAACAATGTTGTTACATATAAATAGAATGATTCATCATATTTGATCAATCATGGGTACATTGACACAAAATAATGCAGATGTGATGTTGACAGTGAGGGATTATATACAACTCAAGTCTGTAGACAATTTTTCATACTATAAAAATAAATAAATGCATCCAAATATGTAAAACTGTGTAGCATGGATTTTAGAATAGTCGCCACAATGCAGTGGAAATCTTGCAAACTAACTGGTGTGATCCCTTCCCTCCCTGCCCCCATTTTGGAGGTGTGCCTGCATCACATCTGTGCAGGATAGTGGTAAAATAACTCCACTGTGGAACTGGACACCTTTTCATGACTAGCGAACATAATCAGAAGCTGACAGTGTAACAGAAACCGTGTACTTTCTAAAGACGAGGAGGGCTGTCGCTGCTTTCTTGTTCAGGTTGTGTTCCTTATAGTGTTACCATACCGCCCTCTGCTGTCTGTCCTTTTCTTTGAGCTATTTCTACGCCATTATGCACGACCCTCGTGGAGTTAAATACACAGGGCCTTGTATGAACACACTCCTGCGATATTAAATTCCCTTCTTTTACTGCTTTGTGATGCTAACTTTTCTGTGGAACCTCCGCAGGTTCACCTGAGTCCAGAGTGCATGAAGGCCCTGATGAAAATGGTTTACTGCCCCCACTGTCGCGGCATGGCCTCGGTCAAACCCTGCTCCAACTACTGCTCCAACGTCATCAAGGGCTGCCTGGCCAACCAAGCTGACCTGAACCCCGAGTGGCAGAATCTTATAGGTGAGTATCAGACCCTAAACCAAGACATTGTGGAGTAAAGCTAGATCATCCAGATGTACTTATTAGTCTTAGTGTACAGACAAACATTGGTCCTCATGCAAGAACCACTCGAATACAAACAGATTCATTCTAATGTGGCACATACGAATGATTTAAGAGAATTTGTGGAATTCACCAATTTTCTTCTACTGACAATAAGTTTATTTGAATTTTCCCTTTGGGAATTAATGAGTAGTCCTCATTTTGAGCTACAATTATAATGGCTTAATCTGAATTAATTCATAGTCAAGATATCATAAAAAAATCAAATATATAACTAAGACAAGCTTTGTGCGAATATTCTATTCACCATATCACGATCATTATGTCTTCTCCATTTACTGAGCGTTCTTTTTACTGAGCATTTGGCCTATTTCACCACGGTAGATTGCAGTAATTGTCAGGATATTTCTCTCCCTTCAACAGCTACTTCAGGTACCTTATGCTGGTCACTGTTCGTATCATCCTCTTTTGCGCCCAACAATGAAACTTGTCCATCCATATATGGCAATTTTAGCAGCGATGATAGTGACCACATCTCAGGAACATGCACGTCCTCATCAGGAGAAATTAAGCGATTTACTGACATGTTTGTCCAGTTAATAAAGCGTCTGGGGAATTCTGCTTGGAAGTCTTGCACAAGCAAGTATGACAGATTTAAGATAATAATACGAAAAGGTTCTTGCATGAGGTCCACTGAGTGTAAGTCATAATGACGTTAAGATTAGATATAAAGCTGAACATGCATTTTAATGTGGTGCATAGAAATGTATCTGATATGTACTGGTGAACTTTGATTTAGAGGCTTGTGAGCATATGAAGTTTTGTGCCCCCAAAAATCCTTCTCCCTCTCCATTCAGACACCATGATCCAGGTGGCCTCTAGTTTCAGCACGGAGCCCAGTCTCGATGTGGTTCTCTCCTCCATCCCGGCTCGAATCTATGAGGCTGTTCACTTCCTGCAGGAAAACATGGACACCTTCACAGCAAGAGTAAAACATCTCACTTTGATTCGTCACTGACAAAAACTTCCCTGGGAGCATTTTTATCTCCAATCAAATGCCATTTTACCTCTGCAATCTTAACTCTCAATTAAATTGCATGGCTTTCATACTTTTACAGAAGAATAGATCAATGCCCATTCATGAGACAAGCAGTGAGTGCAGCCACGAACAGTCTTGGCCTTGTTTTTAAAGCCAAGCCGCTCTGATCTTCACTTTGTTAAGTGCAGTTTATTTCCAAGTGTGTTAACTTTAATTTTCACATCTATGTCGAATCAAGTGTAACATTTCCATTTATATCTGCTTTTTATAATACTTATCACTGTAGGCAACATCAATGCTATGCTATTGGACACATAGCACATGGTTGCTCGCATGGCAACCAAACCAAATCCTCACAGTTTGAAAGACTCGTCTATGGCGACATCTAGTGGATGTTTTTAGTTCTTACAAAATGTTGTAATACAGACCAAACTATTTTTAGAGGTGTGATTTTATATATCAAACTTCAGAGTTCACCGCTTCAAGTACGTGTTTGTGTTGATGTGCGTCTGTGTATCTGTATGTTTATGTGTGTGTGTGTGTGTGTGTGTGTAGGTGTACCAGACATGCGGAACTCCAGGTGAACCAGGAACAGGAAGTCCCGCTCTTCATGAGCAGCAGAAGAAGAAGAGCGGCTCCCTGACCGCATCTGAGTACAAACCCTCTCCAACCGCTGGGCTCAGATTGGAGATGCAGGTGTGTGCATGTGTCTACCTGTGTGGATGGGGAGATATTATGACTATTGAAGGCACACTAAACAAAGAAGAGTGTAAATGTGAATGTAAGGGTCTGTTATTGTTAGAAGCGTTGTATCATTTCTGTTTTTTTGTGAAAGAAAAGATGCATTATGTCATAGAAAACCTGGAATTCCTGGCTATGTTTGAACCACTTAGTGTCTTATGTTGAGACTATGTTGCATTTGAGTGCCTTTGTCAAATGCATTACAATGGATTCTACACTTTGTGTACAACACGTAATCCTTTCCTGATTACATTTAGAAAGGGTATTTAATGAGATTTAAAACCCATTATGACTTGTTTGGATTCTATACCCAAACCATATGATTTGGGAGTTGAGACTCACCTTTGACGTAAGAAAACAACACTGTCTCTGTCCTCAGGTGTCAGATCTGTCCAGTAAGTTGAGGGAGATGCGGCAGTACTGGACCCAGCTCCCTATGGCACTTTGCAGCAAATTGGCAGCAGGAGGTGCTGGTCAGGATAAATGCTGGAATGGCATCACCAAAGCCAGGTGAGGAAGAAACCTGCTCCAGGAAAACATTGCTCATCACTGACTGATCACAAGCTTGTTTCGGTTTAAATTATGACTTCAAGCACTAACTACATGCAGCCTACCTGCTCTCCAAGAATCAAAATGCTCCTCAAATCCAGTGTGTGTGTGTGTGTGTGTGTGTGTGTCTGTGACTGTGAAAAGGGCCATGAAATATGGATGAATCACTGACTGCGTTTGACAGATAACAGAAATGAGTGTGTCGGTGTGGCAGAGTGAATTGTAGCAGTTTGAGACTCTACAGCGACATCTCGTGGATTTCTTAAGAGCTCAATAAATGTCACACACAAAATTATAACTAATAAATTCTAAGATACAAGATGGAATGTAGCTGAAGTATGGAGTTTAAATAGGGTTACATGAATTCTTAAGCAGCTGCAAGAACACAAATTAAAATCTCATCACTAAGCACGTGTTGTGTGTAAATGTGTATGTGTGTGTTTGTACCTCTATCTTTGTGAGGACAAAGAGTTTTAAATCCAGATGCTGCTATTTAAACGGAGCACAGAGAAGCTCAGATTACAACACACTGAGGGAGAGTGACTGGATTCTCTGCTTCGGTAGACGTTACTGCACTATTTCTTTACATGACAAACAGTTGTTTGATGCAACATTATTGATCTGAATATTGTATAGAGACTCTCTAAGTTTCAAGCAATGAAAAAGCCAAAAGCTCGATGTTTATCTCTGCTTGAGGTTATCAGCTCGAGGCTACCGGCATAACACACCCGAATCTCTCCGCTCGAACTGTCAGTGATTGAGTTGCATTGTGGGTAATGAAGGCACCAGGGTTTGACAAGAAAGAAAAAAACATGGAATAAGACAGGCAATATGTCTGGTTCTGCTGCATGTTGTTGATGTTGATCCTGTTCTTGGGGGGTCAAACAGTGTTGTGGGAGTGTAGAATCGGTGGAGCACTCTTGTCAGTAAGGGCCCTCACGAGTGCAGAAGCACAAGCATCCGTGTGTGTGTTTGTTTGCTTGTGTGAGTTTTATTTGTGTTCTTCAGCCTATCTGCTGACCAGGCGCTGTCAGCACAAAATGACATATCTTATTTAATCAAATTGAGCACAGCTGTGCAGAGTGAGCGCAAGCATATACCCTTTCATTAACCAGACCTTCTCCCTTATAACCATATCGATTTGTTATAGCTTTTTTTCCTTCTATCCCTGCTCTCCTCCAATCAGGTACCTTCCAGAGGTGATGGGTGACGGCCTGGCCAATCAGATCAACAACCCAGAAGTGGAGCTTGACATCACGAAGCCGGACATGACCATCCGGCAGCAGATCATGCAGCTCAAAATCATGAGCAACAGGCTGAAAAACGCACTGGATGGCAACGACGTGGACTTCCAGGATGCAAGTGGGTCTCTTTCTAATATTTGAATGAAAGATAGTGTTAATATTTCGTACACGGCACACCTTTTTTGTTGTGTTTCTGCCTTTCACAAACACAAACACGCACATATACCCCTGTATGATAGTATTTAATGGTCTGATGCCTCATTTTAAACCAGACCAAATACTCCCAACTGACTGATCAATGTAATGAGAGCATTGATTCTATTCATGAAGGTCAAATGGTGCCCACTCAGTAATCAACACTTGCAAACTGAAAAGTGGGAGCTTATCAGGAGCTATTGAAGGTGACATCTTTCTTGTTTTCCGTCTCACTCCGATGACCTCCTATAGGTGACGACATCAGCGGCTCAGGAAGCGGGATGTGCGTAGGTGGCCAGTGTTCTAGGAACAGACCGGGATTGTACGCCTACTCGCCAGACAACAACCGGGTCAGAGGCGCAGCCGCGTCTCAGACCCGCCTCTGTGGCCTCCTACTCCTGCTCCCTTTGGCAATCCTGCTGCTTCAGCGATGATGGACCGCCGCTGCCTCCAATCCGACTCTAAAGTCTAGAGGAGGGCTGAACGACGGGACGGACCAAAAGGGGTTTGGTGGGGGGGGGGGGGGGGGGGGGGGGGGGGGGAGATTAGTAACATAACTTTGCCAAAAAATGAAAATGACAATTTTGGAGAATGAATGGACGACATTTTCTTTGAGCAAGAGAAGGAAAACTTGACAGTGACAATATTCTTTTATTTCGTTTTGCTCAGTTTTTTAATGTCTTAGTTCGGGTGTGATTCAGTTTGTTGAGCTGGTTTCAATGGATTGTTGGAAGACGATGGAGATGAAGACAAAGAGAATGATGGCTGTGGATGACGATGACGATAATGATGGTGATATTGATTTATTGACACTCTATCAGGTCCATTCAGCTTAACTTTCCAGTCAGGAGGTGGCAGAGCTCAGTGAAAAAATGTTTAGTTCCCCGATATGTGGTGCGTTCAACAAGGCTTGTTTTTTTTATATTTTTGTTTTTTAACTCAAGTCGAGGTTGTCTACCTTTACAGACATTGTGTACGTTGTAAATGTGTGTGTACATTAGCTAAAAGACTGGCACCATATTGAGCCATGAATGTACAGTATAATACTATATAGGCAATGAATCCCCCCCCACAATCTGTGATGTTGTCGTCCAGATGTTTTGGTGTGTGTTGGCATAAACATTCATTAGGATTCATTTCAAATATTGCAGATGAATTATCCCAGTCCTGAAATGTATGATACGTTGTGATTTCACCTCAACCTAACCATCTCGGAAGAAAAAGGAAATGACAACCTTTCTAACAAAACGCGCAGTGTCACGAAAGCCCTCGTAAACGAGCACAGACGCGCAGTTTC
>NW_027466708.1:0-29030 GCF_050575085.1 Anarhichas minor
GAACCATATTTTGAACAAGTAAATTAATCGCGACGTTTCGGTTCTAAGAAGAACCTTCTTCAGGCTACTTGTTCTTTGTAGAATAACTGTATAGTTACGGAACGATGTCGGACGCTGTTGTAGCATCGGCCATGTTGTGGAAAAGGGAGGATGGGCTGTGATGCGAAGTTCCTATGGTCTGGCGCCCCTGGGCTCAGCCATTTTGTTCCAAGGACCAATCAGTAGGCCATCTGACTAAGCAGCCATGACATATTTGATGCCTAACTGATTGTCCAGTGAGATCTGATGAGTCATGTTCTCTGCACTGTTTCAAATGTACACAACTATTATCATACACATATGTATACACTTTATGCATTAAACCGTGGCATGTTTGATGCCTAACTGATTGTCCCGTGAGATCTGATGAGTCATGTTATATGCACTTGTTTCAAATGCACACAGCTATTCTCATACACATATGTATACACTTTATGCATTAAACCGTGGCATGTTTGATGCCTAACTGATTGTCCAGTGAGATCTGATGAGTCATGTTATATGAATTGTTTCAAGTGCACCCAATTATTCTCATACACATATGCGCATACACTTTAGACATTGAACCGTGGCATGTTTGATGCCTAACTGATTGTCCAGTGAGATCTGATGAGTCATGTTATATGCACTTTTTCAAATGCACACAGCTATTATCATACACATATGCATACACTTTAGACATTACACCGTGGCATGTTTGATGCCTAACTGATTGTCCAGTGAGATCTGATGAGTCATGTTCTCTGCACTGTTTCAAATGTACACAACTATTATCATACACATATGTATACACTTTATGCATTGAACCGTGGCATGTTTGATGCCTAACTGATTGTCCAGTGAGATCTGATGAGTCATGTTATATGCACTTGTTTCAAATGCACACAGCTATTATCATACACATATGTATACACTTTAGACATTACACCGTGGCATGTTTGATGCCTAACTGATTGTCCAGTGAGATCTGATGAGTCATGTTATATGCACTTGTTTCAAATGCACACAGCTATTATCATACACATATGCATACACTTTAGACATTAAACCGTGGCATGTTTGATGCCTAACTGATTGTCCAGTGAGATCTGATGAGTCATGTTGTATGCACTTTTTCAAATGCACACAGCTATTATCATACACATATGTATACACTTTAGACATTACACCGTGGCATGTTTGATGCCTAACTGATTGTCCAGTGAGATCTGATGAGTCATGTTATATGAATTGTTTCAAGTGCACCCAATTATTCTCATACACATATGCGCATACACTTTAGACATTACCCCGTGGCATGTTTGATGCCTAACTGATTGTCCAGTGAGATCTGATGAGTCATGTTATATGCCCTGTTTCAAGTGCACACAACTATTATCATACACATATGCGCATACACTTTAGACATTAAACCGTGGCATGTTTGATGCCTAACTGATTGTCCATTGAGATCTGATGAGTCATGTTTTACGAATTGTTTCAAATGTACTCCCACATCCATTTGTCCGCAGAAACATCTTCGACCTGAAGCCGTGCCGTCCTCCATCCATTTGTCACCGCCCACCTCCTGCGGTCTGGGAAGTGATGCCACATGGACTGCTCCAAAACCAAACCTGCATGTACATGCATCTGGACGTTCCAGTGTGTTCCACTCTATGTAGTACTGAGTGCCCGATCAGGCCCAGTCAGACATGCTACATGAGCCGCCATAAACACACACACACACGTAAATATGCCCATACACCCACCTGCATACACATACATACCTACACACATATATATACACATACATATACATATATATATACACACATGTGTACATATACGAACGGTCAGGTCCAGGCGGGAGCCGAATGGTTAGGCTTAGGCGGGAGGGCCGAATGGTTAGGTTTAGGCGGGGGGGTCGAATGGTTAGGTTTAGGCGTTGGCCGAATGGTTAGGCTTAGGCGGGGGGTCGAATGGTTAGGTTTAGGCAGGGGGTCGAATAGTTAGGTTTAGGCGAGGAGAGGGAGTGGTTGAGATTAGGGCAAGAAAGCAGGGCAGGCTACATGAGAGGAGCAGAGCAACAGAGATATGAGGCAGGAGGCACGGGCTGGTTAGGTGTTAGGGGATTGTGATCACTATGCTGGAAGCCAGCAAGGTGATCTGTGCACTGTCCATCACTACCTCACATCCTGAAGCACCTACCTCTCATTCAAGCCTTTAGGATGTCTTGTATCCAGTCTGGCAATCCAGATCCTTTCAGCCCTTTTCCTCTGGGAAATGTTCCACCTGGGGTTACACTCAATGACAGTCGTTAAAACAGATTTCCATCCATGTAATAGGAAGTGTTTCACAAAAGGTGTCTCCATCTTTTTCCTCTTCAGTATGTTGTATTTGTGTTGAGTGAATCGAGTAGAAATGGTGTTCCCCGTTTCACCCACATACTGTAAACCACACTTTTTACAAGAAATCAGATATATACAATTTTTGGACTTTAGACTGCCACGGGTCATTGTCTGAAAGACCTCTTTTGTGTACCGATTAGTGAACCAGTTTTGGTGTTTAAAATACTGGCCCTGTACTCTGGTTTTAGGGTCAAAGAGGGGTTTAATTTTCGCTTTTACCAGGAGATCCTGTAAATTCTTGTTTTTCCTGAATGCAGCAATAATGCTATAGTTTTGTAATGTTGATGTTCCTGTAATGTGTTTTTGAAAGTTCCTCTTACTTTGTCTAATTAGTTCAACAGTTGACGGGGAAAATGTCGTCACAAATGGAAGGTTACAAGTTACTACTGGTGGTCTAGTTTGCTGAAATGACCTTCTGCATTTTCTAAGGAAGGTCCTAGAGTACCCTCTGGTGGACAAAGCTCGAAACAGCACTCTGACTGCCGAATTAAAATCTTCCTCTTCAGTGCAAATTCTGTGAAACCTCAACAATTGTGACTTAATCAAGCCTGCATAGGTGTGCTTTGGGTGGAAGCTAGTTTTATAGAGCAGAGCGTGGGTGTCTGTCTCTTTAAAGAACACTTTGATCGCTAGTGTGTGGGTCTCCTTGAACCTGTCGTTCTTAAAAGTGGTGGTGTCCAAGAAATCGACAGAGGTCAAACTGCTGGTTGATTTTAGCTTGATTGATTCACTGTGATTATTCAGCGTGTTCAAAAATGTGTCAAAGTCCTCTCTCGTATGAGGCCACACCCCCCAGATGTCATCTAAAAACCTGTAGTAGTACAGAGGTTTTTTAGGACATGTTTTTAGGGCTGACTCCTCCCATTCAGCCATAAAGATGTTTGCATATGCGGGAGCAAATTTCTTCCCCATAGCTGTACCTTTAATTTGCAGGAAAAATTCTCCATTAAATGTGAAGTCATTTTTGGTCAAATTAATCTCTAATAACTGTAATAATTCTTTTTCTGGTCTTTTTTTGTTTGGGTGTTTCCGAAATGCATTTTTTATGGCTTGCATGCCTTCTTTGAAGTCAATATTTGTATATAGACTGTCTATGTCAATTGTAAAAAGAATGGAGTTGTCAGGAATGTGCAGTTTTTTTACTATGTTGATAAAGTGGTACGTGTCCTTAATGTAACTGGGGTGTGTGGTCGAGAGAGGATTGAGGAAGAAGTCCAGGTATTCTGCAGTGTAATATGTTTCACTGCTGCAGTCAGACACAATGGGTCTACCTGGAGGGATTTCATGTGGTTTGCTCCACTTAGTTGGATCCTTGTGGATTTTGGGCAGCATGTAAAATAATCTGGCTCTGGGTTCCGAGTTGCCCATTAAATAATATTTTTGTTTTGCCTTAATAAACCTTTTCTCATAGAGAGTTTGGATAATTTTGTTCATGATTGGAATCGTTTCTGGATAAATAGGTTTGGTCAATTTAGTGTAGTATTTGGGGTCGTTGAGTTGTCGATAACCCTCCCATACATACTGTTCTCTGTCCATAATGACCATAGCACTGCCTTTATCAGCTGGCTTGATGATGATGTGTTTGTTACTGTTCAGTTCTGTCAGTGCTCTAACCTCTTCAGTACTCAGGTTTGGTGGTACACGATGGACCCTAAACTCAGCATCCAAATATTGAAGATCCGCCTTGATGAGAGCCGTGATTTCACTGGGTGTTTGTCCCTGGGGGGGAGTCCAGACTGATTTCTGAATGAAAGGCAGCGGTTCAGAGTCTTTTGCATGTTCATAATAAGCTGCCAGTTTCAGCTTCCTATGGTATTGCTGAGTATCATAACGGCTTTGTTCCTTAATGTCTTTGTTTGTGCCCTTTGTGGGGATAAAGTTCAAGCCTTTGTTAAGCAGAGCAAATTGTGGTGCAGTTAACTTAAAGTTTTTTGTTAAATTAATAACAGTCTTATCCCCCTCCTGTGGAGGCAGGTTTATGGGGACAATTAGTTTAAGTAAGTGCACCAGTGGTCCAGCATGCGCTGAGCTGTGTCATAAGTCCAGTGCAGGTTATCTGGTCCTGTTTTAAAGTCAGTGCTTGGTAGAGACGGAATATACTCACCCAGGTCAGAGATGTACGCGTTCAGGTGTGTGAGACGCATTTTCTCTCTCGTTGGAAGATTGGGGGAGAAGTTGATCTGTGGAATGAAAATTTCCGCCCACGGAAACTTCTCTTGGGCCAACTTAAGCGCTCTCTGCAGCTGTTTGATAGCTGTCTCTTTGGTCTTTTGGACACGGTTGTTTAGGCCAAAGGCCAGGATGATTTTTTCCACCGTGGCTGTGGATCTGGCTTTGTCCAGTAGCTCTTCTGCGTTTCTGAAGGTGGCACCTGGGAAGGCGTCAATTTGTAGATCTGGATTGTTGTGTGGTGGGAATCTGTTGGTATTTGAGTCACCCATGATTAGCCATTTTTTGCCAACCGTGAGGCTCCAATCTTGCAACTTTCTCGAAGTGGTGAGATGTTTCGTAGGTCGGTGTAACATCAGTGACTGTGGTGTGATGACCGTCCCTCTTGGAGTCGAATCCAGTCGAGTCTGCACCGCTGTTTGAAGACTGCCGGTCGTCGGTCTGGTGGACTGCACGCTGTCTGGAACAGGAGGGTGCGGCTCTCCGTCTTCCTCATCCACTAGTGGATCCAGCTCCTGCTGTGAGAGCTCCATGATGGAGCTCGTTATGGAAGCCACACATCCATTGTGGTGTGGGGGGGCCCGAAGAAGAAGCAGGGGGGCCGGGGGGGCCTCTCGTGGACTAGCTGTCCTCCTGGTAAACAGTCTTAGTGGTCTTTGTGATTGTGGATGGAGCTGTTGAGGAGTCGGTGTAGGTGGAACTATGTTTTGTGTGTTCTCACTATGTTGTGAGAGGGGCCAAATGTCTGACAGGGGCATCGGAGTAGTGTCCAGAACCATGTCAGTCCCTTGTGTTAGGCTGTCTGCAGGTCTACTAAGGGCCTGTGTTTCCTGGACGGATGGGACCACTCTGTGTGGTGGTGTAACGGGCGTCAGAGGAACCGTGTTGGTTGGTGCCCCATGTACCTCCGCTGTGACTGAGCGTGTGACGTCAGCCACCGACGCATTTGTAGCTCCGTTAGGTGGAGCCTGTAGCTCTGGGTGCAGCACGGTGCCATTTTGGACCGCTGCAGTTCTGGTCGTCGGTGAAGGACTGTCCCCCGCATGCAGGATGAGAAGTGTCTCCCCAACAACGCCTCTAGCCTCGGCCAGTGTGTCGGGTGCTAATCTGCTACCGAGGTTTCTCTTCGCCCAGGCTGAGGCTACTTCAAAGGGGCCGCTCCAATCGTGAGGTGAGAGTTTATAAAGTTTATCTATCTCACTCTTTATGACGTTTTCATAATGGTCCTGAAGTATAATCAGTGTGGTGTGGGCCCAGTTTTTAGCATTTCCTTCAATTAGCCTCTGGGTGTCGGCATTCGGTACCGCGGGTTTAATTAGCGTGGATAGCTGATTAATCACTCTGTTAATTGTGCGGGGCGGCTGGTCTGCACTCACATTTGTGAGGTGATGCGCTGTTTTAATCACTCTGTGTAGAATGCGGCATTTAAGCCCAAAGTCTGGATCATCGGATCTGGGTCTATTCTGATGGCTTTCATTGTGTTGTAGCTGTTGCTGACCTGTGTTGTGTGTGTGGTCGATCTTACGTTTATTACGTGGCATGTTGGACCGGTACTCCGCCGGTCTCTGGACGGTCCTGCGGTCCACGAATTGTGTCTTATAGTTTGCTTCTCTGCCATTATAGTTACGGCGCCGAGAAGGGCGGTCCCCGTCGGGTCCGAGTCCGGTCCTCGTGACGGAGGCATACGTCCTGCGGCGGCCGTCTGATGGATCCCTCCGGCGGACGTCTGGTGGACACCTGCGGGGGACATCTGATGGATCCCTGCGGTGGTGGACGTCCGATGGATGCCCGTGATGGCGGACGTCCGATGGATGTCTGCGGCGGACGTCTGATGGATCCCTCCGGCGGATGTCCGCTGGATACCTGCGGCGGACATCCGCTGTATATCCGCGGCGGCGGACGTCTGATGGATCCCCGCGGCGGCGGACGACGTCTGATGGATCCTCGCGGTGACGAACGTCTGATGGATACCCGCGGCGGCGGCGGACATCTGATGGATCCTCGCGGTGACCGACGTCTGATGGATCCCCGCGGCTGCGGCCGTCTGCTGGGTACCTGTGGTGGTTGTATGAAGGGTCCCGACGTCGGCGAGGGGACGCAGGTCTGGTGGGTGACCTCGGGCGCTGGCTCCGCTGTCTGCGGCCTCTCCCGTAGTTGACAACCGTCCACTCCTCGCCGCGGTCACGGCCGTGGTGGAACATGGTGAGGCTAGGTTAGCTTAGCTTAGCCTCGTTAGCATGTGGCTCAGAAAAAAGTTTACAAGAGTTGTTTTACCTTTTATTTTCTGTTCAGGTGAACCATATTTTGAACAAGTAAATTAATCGCGACGTTTCGGTTCTAAGAAGAACCTTCTTCAGGCTACTTGTTCTTTGTAGAATAACTGTATAGTTACGGAACGATGTCGGACGCTGTTGTAGCATCGGCCATGTTGTGGAAAAGGGAGGATGGGCTGTGATGCGAAGTTCCTATGGTCTGGCGCCCCTGGGCTCAGCCATTTTGTTCCAAGGACCAATCAGTAGGCCATCTGACTAAGCAGCCATGACATATTTGATGCCTAACTGATTGTCCAGTGAGATCTGATGAGTCATGTTCTCTGCACTGTTTCAAATGTACACAACTATTATCATACACATATGTATACACTTTATGCATTAAACCGTGGCATGTTTGATGCCTAACTGATTGTCCCGTGAGATCTGATGAGTCATGTTATATGCACTTGTTTCAAATGCACACAGCTATTCTCATACACATATGTATACACTTTATGCATTAAACCGTGGCATGTTTGATGCCTAACTGATTGTCCAGTGAGATCTGATGAGTCATGTTATATGAATTGTTTCAAGTGCACCCAATTATTCTCATACACATATGCGCATACACTTTAGACATTGAACCGTGGCATGTTTGATGCCTAACTGATTGTCCAGTGAGATCTGATGAGTCATGTTATATGCACTTTTTCAAATGCACACAGCTATTATCATACACATATGCATACACTTTAGACATTACACCGTGGCATGTTTGATGCCTAACTGATTGTCCAGTGAGATCTGATGAGTCATGTTCTCTGCACTGTTTCAAATGTACACAACTATTATCATACACATATGTATACACTTTATGCATTGAACCGTGGCATGTTTGATGCCTAACTGATTGTCCAGTGAGATCTGATGAGTCATGTTATATGCACTTGTTTCAAATGCACACAGCTATTATCATACACATATGTATACACTTTAGACATTACACCGTGGCATGTTTGATGCCTAACTGATTGTCCAGTGAGATCTGATGAGTCATGTTATATGCACTTGTTTCAAATGCACACAGCTATTATCATACACATATGCATACACTTTAGACATTAAACCGTGGCATGTTTGATGCCTAACTGATTGTCCAGTGAGATCTGATGAGTCATGTTGTATGCACTTTTTCAAATGCACACAGCTATTATCATACACATATGTATACACTTTAGACATTACACCGTGGCATGTTTGATGCCTAACTGATTGTCCAGTGAGATCTGATGAGTCATGTTATATGAATTGTTTCAAGTGCACCCAATTATTCTCATACACATATGCGCATACACTTTAGACATTACCCCGTGGCATGTTTGATGCCTAACTGATTGTCCAGTGAGATCTGATGAGTCATGTTATATGCCCTGTTTCAAGTGCACACAACTATTATCATACACATATGCGCATACACTTTAGACATTAAACCGTGGCATGTTTGATGCCTAACTGATTGTCCATTGAGATCTGATGAGTCATGTTTTACGAATTGTTTCAAATGTACTCCCACATCCATTTGTCCGCAGAAACATCTTCGACCTGAAGCCGTGCCGTCCTCCATCCATTTGTCACCGCCCACCTCCTGCGGTCTGGGAAGTGATGCCACATGGACTGCTCCAAAACCAAACCTGCATGTACATGCATCTGGACGTTCCAGTGTGTTCCACTCTATGTAGTACTGAGTGCCCGATCAGGCCCAGTCAGACATGCTACATGAGCCGCCATAAACACACACACACACGTAAATATGCCCATACACCCACCTGCATACACATACATACCTACACACATATATATACACATACATATACATATATATATACACACATGTGTACATATACGAACGGTCAGGTCCAGGCGGGAGCCGAATGGTTAGGCTTAGGCGGGAGGGCCGAATGGTTAGGTTTAGGCGGGGGGGTCGAATGGTTAGGTTTAGGCGTTGGCCGAATGGTTAGGCTTAGGCGGGGGGTCGAATGGTTAGGTTTAGGCAGGGGGTCGAATAGTTAGGTTTAGGCGAGGAGAGGGAGTGGTTGAGATTAGGGCAAGAAAGCAGGGCAGGCTACATGAGAGGAGCAGAGCAACAGAGATATGAGGCAGGAGGCACGGGCTGGTTAGGTGTTAGGGGATTGTGATCACTATGCTGGAAGCCAGCAAGGTGATCTGTGCACTGTCCATCACTACCTCACATCCTGAAGCACCTACCTCTCATTCAAGCCTTTAGGATGTCTTGTATCCAGTCTGGCAATCCAGATCCTTTCAGCCCTTTTCCTCTGGGAAATGTTCCACCTGGGGTTACACTCAATGACAGTCGTTAAAACAGATTTCCATCCATGTAATAGGAAGTGTTTCACAAAAGGTGTCTCCATCTTTTTCCTCTTCAGTATGTTGTATTTGTGTTGAGTGAATCGAGTAGAAATGGTGTTCCCCGTTTCACCCACATACTGTAAACCACACTTTTTACAAGAAATCAGATATATACAATTTTTGGACTTTAGACTGCCACGGGTCATTGTCTGAAAGACCTCTTTTGTGTACCGATTAGTGAACCAGTTTTGGTGTTTAAAATACTGGCCCTGTACTCTGGTTTTAGGGTCAAAGAGGGGTTTAATTTTCGCTTTTACCAGGAGATCCTGTAAATTCTTGTTTTTCCTGAATGCAGCAATAATGCTATAGTTTTGTAATGTTGATGTTCCTGTAATGTGTTTTTGAAAGTTCCTCTTACTTTGTCTAATTAGTTCAACAGTTGACGGGGAAAATGTCGTCACAAATGGAAGGTTACAAGTTACTACTGGTGGTCTAGTTTGCTGAAATGACCTTCTGCATTTTCTAAGGAAGGTCCTAGAGTACCCTCTGGTGGACAAAGCTCGAAACAGCACTCTGACTGCCGAATTAAAATCTTCCTCTTCAGTGCAAATTCTGTGAAACCTCAACAATTGTGACTTAATCAAGCCTGCATAGGTGTGCTTTGGGTGGAAGCTAGTTTTATAGAGCAGAGCGTGGGTGTCTGTCTCTTTAAAGAACACTTTGATCGCTAGTGTGTGGGTCTCCTTGAACCTGTCGTTCTTAAAAGTGGTGGTGTCCAAGAAATCGACAGAGGTCAAACTGCTGGTTGATTTTAGCTTGATTGATTCACTGTGATTATTCAGCGTGTTCAAAAATGTGTCAAAGTCCTCTCTCGTATGAGGCCACACCCCCCAGATGTCATCTAAAAACCTGTAGTAGTACAGAGGTTTTTTAGGACATGTTTTTAGGGCTGACTCCTCCCATTCAGCCATAAAGATGTTTGCATATGCGGGAGCAAATTTCTTCCCCATAGCTGTACCTTTAATTTGCAGGAAAAATTCTCCATTAAATGTGAAGTCATTTTTGGTCAAATTAATCTCTAATAACTGTAATAATTCTTTTTCTGGTCTTTTTTTGTTTGGGTGTTTCCGAAATGCATTTTTTATGGCTTGCATGCCTTCTTTGAAGTCAATATTTGTATATAGACTGTCTATGTCAATTGTAAAAAGAATGGAGTTGTCAGGAATGTGCAGTTTTTTTACTATGTTGATAAAGTGGTACGTGTCCTTAATGTAACTGGGGTGTGTGGTCGAGAGAGGATTGAGGAAGAAGTCCAGGTATTCTGCAGTGTAATATGTTTCACTGCTGCAGTCAGACACAATGGGTCTACCTGGAGGGATTTCATGTGGTTTGCTCCACTTAGTTGGATCCTTGTGGATTTTGGGCAGCATGTAAAATAATCTGGCTCTGGGTTCCGAGTTGCCCATTAAATAATATTTTTGTTTTGCCTTAATAAACCTTTTCTCATAGAGAGTTTGGATAATTTTGTTCATGATTGGAATCGTTTCTGGATAAATAGGTTTGGTCAATTTAGTGTAGTATTTGGGGTCGTTGAGTTGTCGATAACCCTCCCATACATACTGTTCTCTGTCCATAATGACCATAGCACTGCCTTTATCAGCTGGCTTGATGATGATGTGTTTGTTACTGTTCAGTTCTGTCAGTGCTCTAACCTCTTCAGTACTCAGGTTTGGTGGTACACGATGGACCCTAAACTCAGCATCCAAATATTGAAGATCCGCCTTGATGAGAGCCGTGATTTCACTGGGTGTTTGTCCCTGGGGGGGAGTCCAGACTGATTTCTGAATGAAAGGCAGCGGTTCAGAGTCTTTTGCATGTTCATAATAAGCTGCCAGTTTCAGCTTCCTATGGTATTGCTGAGTATCATAACGGCTTTGTTCCTTAATGTCTTTGTTTGTGCCCTTTGTGGGGATAAAGTTCAAGCCTTTGTTAAGCAGAGCAAATTGTGGTGCAGTTAACTTAAAGTTTTTTGTTAAATTAATAACAGTCTTATCCCCCTCCTGTGGAGGCAGGTTTATGGGGACAATTAGTTTAAGTAAGTGCACCAGTGGTCCAGCATGCGCTGAGCTGTGTCATAAGTCCAGTGCAGGTTATCTGGTCCTGTTTTAAAGTCAGTGCTTGGTAGAGACGGAATATACTCACCCAGGTCAGAGATGTACGCGTTCAGGTGTGTGAGACGCATTTTCTCTCTCGTTGGAAGATTGGGGGAGAAGTTGATCTGTGGAATGAAAATTTCCGCCCACGGAAACTTCTCTTGGGCCAACTTAAGCGCTCTCTGCAGCTGTTTGATAGCTGTCTCTTTGGTCTTTTGGACACGGTTGTTTAGGCCAAAGGCCAGGATGATTTTTTCCACCGTGGCTGTGGATCTGGCTTTGTCCAGTAGCTCTTCTGCGTTTCTGAAGGTGGCACCTGGGAAGGCGTCAATTTGTAGATCTGGATTGTTGTGTGGTGGGAATCTGTTGGTATTTGAGTCACCCATGATTAGCCATTTTTTGCCAACCGTGAGGCTCCAATCTTGCAACTTTCTCGAAGTGGTGAGATGTTTCGTAGGTCGGTGTAACATCAGTGACTGTGGTGTGATGACCGTCCCTCTTGGAGTCGAATCCAGTCGAGTCTGCACCGCTGTTTGAAGACTGCCGGTCGTCGGTCTGGTGGACTGCACGCTGTCTGGAACAGGAGGGTGCGGCTCTCCGTCTTCCTCATCCACTAGTGGATCCAGCTCCTGCTGTGAGAGCTCCATGATGGAGCTCGTTATGGAAGCCACACATCCATTGTGGTGTGGGGGGGCCCGAAGAAGAAGCAGGGGGGCCGGGGGGGCCTCTCGTGGACTAGCTGTCCTCCTGGTAAACAGTCTTAGTGGTCTTTGTGATTGTGGATGGAGCTGTTGAGGAGTCGGTGTAGGTGGAACTATGTTTTGTGTGTTCTCACTATGTTGTGAGAGGGGCCAAATGTCTGACAGGGGCATCGGAGTAGTGTCCAGAACCATGTCAGTCCCTTGTGTTAGGCTGTCTGCAGGTCTACTAAGGGCCTGTGTTTCCTGGACGGATGGGACCACTCTGTGTGGTGGTGTAACGGGCGTCAGAGGAACCGTGTTGGTTGGTGCCCCATGTACCTCCGCTGTGACTGAGCGTGTGACGTCAGCCACCGACGCATTTGTAGCTCCGTTAGGTGGAGCCTGTAGCTCTGGGTGCAGCACGGTGCCATTTTGGACCGCTGCAGTTCTGGTCGTCGGTGAAGGACTGTCCCCCGCATGCAGGATGAGAAGTGTCTCCCCAACAACGCCTCTAGCCTCGGCCAGTGTGTCGGGTGCTAATCTGCTACCGAGGTTTCTCTTCGCCCAGGCTGAGGCTACTTCAAAGGGGCCGCTCCAATCGTGAGGTGAGAGTTTATAAAGTTTATCTATCTCACTCTTTATGACGTTTTCATAATGGTCCTGAAGTATAATCAGTGTGGTGTGGGCCCAGTTTTTAGCATTTCCTTCAATTAGCCTCTGGGTGTCGGCATTCGGTACCGCGGGTTTAATTAGCGTGGATAGCTGATTAATCACTCTGTTAATTGTGCGGGGCGGCTGGTCTGCACTCACATTTGTGAGGTGATGCGCTGTTTTAATCACTCTGTGTAGAATGCGGCATTTAAGCCCAAAGTCTGGATCATCGGATCTGGGTCTATTCTGATGGCTTTCATTGTGTTGTAGCTGTTGCTGACCTGTGTTGTGTGTGTGTGGTCGATCTTACGTTTATTACGTGGCATGTTGGACCGGTACTCCGCCGGTCTCTGGACGGTCCTGCGGTCCACGAATTGTGTCTTATAGTTTGCTTCTCTGCCATTATAGTTACGGCGCCGAGAAGGGCGGTCCCCGTCGGGTCCGAGTCCGGTCCTCGTGACGGAGGCATACGTCCTGCGGCGGCCGTCTGATGGATCCCTCCGGCGGACGTCTGGTGGACACCTGCGGGGGACATCTGATGGATCCCTGCGGTGGTGGACGTCCGATGGATGCCCGTGATGGCGGACGTCCGATGGATGTCTGCGGCGGACGTCTGATGGATCCCTCCGGCGGATGTCCGCTGGATACCTGCGGCGGACATCCGCTGTATATCCGCGGCGGCGGACGTCTGATGGATCCCCGCGGCGGCGGACGACGTCTGATGGATCCTCGCGGTGACGAACGTCTGATGGATACCCGCGGCGGCGGCGGACATCTGATGGATCCTCGCGGTGACCGACGTCTGATGGATCCCCGCGGCTGCGGCCGTCTGCTGGGTACCTGTGGTGGTTGTATGAAGGGTCCCGACGTCGGCGAGGGGACGCAGGTCTGGTGGGTGACCTCGGGCGCTGGCTCCGCTGTCTGCGGCCTCTCCCGTAGTTGACAACCGTCCACTCCTCGCCGCGGTCACGGCCGTGGTGGAACATGGTGAGGCTAGGTTAGCTTAGCTTAGCCTCGTTAGCATGTGGCTCAGAAAAAAGTTTACAAGAGTTGTTTTACCTTTTATTTTCTGTTCAGGTGAACCATATTTTGAACAAGTAAATTAATCGCGACGTTTCGGTTCTAAGAAGAACCTTCTTCAGGCTACTTGTTCTTTGTAGAATAACTGTATAGTTACGGAACGATGTCGGACGCTGTTGTAGCATCGGCCATGTTGTGGAAAAGGGAGGATGGGCTGTGATGCGAAGTTCCTATGGTCTGGCGCCCCTGGGCTCAGCCATTTTGTTCCAAGGACCAATCAGTAGGCCATCTGACTAAGCAGCCATGACATATTTGATGCCTAACTGATTGTCCAGTGAGATCTGATGAGTCATGTTCTCTGCACTGTTTCAAATGTACACAACTATTATCATACACATATGTATACACTTTATGCATTAAACCGTGGCATGTTTGATGCCTAACTGATTGTCCCGTGAGATCTGATGAGTCATGTTATATGCACTTGTTTCAAATGCACACAGCTATTCTCATACACATATGTATACACTTTATGCATTAAACCGTGGCATGTTTGATGCCTAACTGATTGTCCAGTGAGATCTGATGAGTCATGTTATATGAATTGTTTCAAGTGCACCCAATTATTCTCATACACATATGCGCATACACTTTAGACATTGAACCGTGGCATGTTTGATGCCTAACTGATTGTCCAGTGAGATCTGATGAGTCATGTTATATGCACTTTTTCAAATGCACACAGCTATTATCATACACATATGCATACACTTTAGACATTACACCGTGGCATGTTTGATGCCTAACTGATTGTCCAGTGAGATCTGATGAGTCATGTTCTCTGCACTGTTTCAAATGTACACAACTATTATCATACACATATGTATACACTTTATGCATTGAACCGTGGCATGTTTGATGCCTAACTGATTGTCCAGTGAGATCTGATGAGTCATGTTATATGCACTTGTTTCAAATGCACACAGCTATTATCATACACATATGTATACACTTTAGACATTACACCGTGGCATGTTTGATGCCTAACTGATTGTCCAGTGAGATCTGATGAGTCATGTTATATGCACTTGTTTCAAATGCACACAGCTATTATCATACACATATGCATACACTTTAGACATTAAACCGTGGCATGTTTGATGCCTAACTGATTGTCCAGTGAGATCTGATGAGTCATGTTGTATGCACTTTTTCAAATGCACACAGCTATTATCATACACATATGTATACACTTTAGACATTACACCGTGGCATGTTTGATGCCTAACTGATTGTCCAGTGAGATCTGATGAGTCATGTTATATGAATTGTTTCAAGTGCACCCAATTATTCTCATACACATATGCGCATACACTTTAGACATTACCCCGTGGCATGTTTGATGCCTAACTGATTGTCCAGTGAGATCTGATGAGTCATGTTATATGCCCTGTTTCAAGTGCACACAACTATTATCATACACATATGCGCATACACTTTAGACATTAAACCGTGGCATGTTTGATGCCTAACTGATTGTCCATTGAGATCTGATGAGTCATGTTTTACGAATTGTTTCAAATGTACTCCCACATCCATTTGTCCGCAGAAACATCTTCGACCTGAAGCCGTGCCGTCCTCCATCCATTTGTCACCGCCCACCTCCTGCGGTCTGGGAAGTGATGCCACATGGACTGCTCCAAAACCAAACCTGCATGTACATGCATCTGGACGTTCCAGTGTGTTCCACTCTATGTAGTACTGAGTGCCCGATCAGGCCCAGTCAGACATGCTACATGAGCCGCCATAAACACACACACACACGTAAATATGCCCATACACCCACCTGCATACACATACATACCTACACACATATATATACACATACATATACATATATATATACACACATGTGTACATATACGAACGGTCAGGTCCAGGCGGGAGCCGAATGGTTAGGCTTAGGCGGGAGGGCCGAATGGTTAGGTTTAGGCGGGGGGGTCGAATGGTTAGGTTTAGGCGTTGGCCGAATGGTTAGGCTTAGGCGGGGGGTCGAATGGTTAGGTTTAGGCAGGGGGTCGAATAGTTAGGTTTAGGCGAGGAGAGGGAGTGGTTGAGATTAGGGCAAGAAAGCAGGGCAGGCTACATGAGAGGAGCAGAGCAACAGAGATATGAGGCAGGAGGCACGGGCTGGTTAGGTGTTAGGGGATTGTGATCACTATGCTGGAAGCCAGCAAGGTGATCTGTGCACTGTCCATCACTACCTCACATCCTGAAGCACCTACCTCTCATTCAAGCCTTTAGGATGTCTTGTATCCAGTCTGGCAATCCAGATCCTTTCAGCCCTTTTCCTCTGGGAAATGTTCCACCTGGGGTTACACTCAATGACAGTCGTTAAAACAGATTTCCATCCATGTAATAGGAAGTGTTTCACAAAAGGTGTCTCCATCTTTTTCCTCTTCAGTATGTTGTATTTGTGTTGAGTGAATCGAGTAGAAATGGTGTTCCCCGTTTCACCCACATACTGTAAACCACACTTTTTACAAGAAATCAGATATATACAATTTTTGGACTTTAGACTGCCACGGGTCATTGTCTGAAAGACCTCTTTTGTGTACCGATTAGTGAACCAGTTTTGGTGTTTAAAATACTGGCCCTGTACTCTGGTTTTAGGGTCAAAGAGGGGTTTAATTTTCGCTTTTACCAGGAGATCCTGTAAATTCTTGTTTTTCCTGAATGCAGCAATAATGCTATAGTTTTGTAATGTTGATGTTCCTGTAATGTGTTTTTGAAAGTTCCTCTTACTTTGTCTAATTAGTTCAACAGTTGACGGGGAAAATGTCGTCACAAATGGAAGGTTACAAGTTACTACTGGTGGTCTAGTTTGCTGAAATGACCTTCTGCATTTTCTAAGGAAGGTCCTAGAGTACCCTCTGGTGGACAAAGCTCGAAACAGCACTCTGACTGCCGAATTAAAATCTTCCTCTTCAGTGCAAATTCTGTGAAACCTCAACAATTGTGACTTAATCAAGCCTGCATAGGTGTGCTTTGGGTGGAAGCTAGTTTTATAGAGCAGAGCGTGGGTGTCTGTCTCTTTAAAGAACACTTTGATCGCTAGTGTGTGGGTCTCCTTGAACCTGTCGTTCTTAAAAGTGGTGGTGTCCAAGAAATCGACAGAGGTCAAACTGCTGGTTGATTTTAGCTTGATTGATTCACTGTGATTATTCAGCGTGTTCAAAAATGTGTCAAAGTCCTCTCTCGTATGAGGCCACACCCCCCAGATGTCATCTAAAAACCTGTAGTAGTACAGAGGTTTTTTAGGACATGTTTTTAGGGCTGACTCCTCCCATTCAGCCATAAAGATGTTTGCATATGCGGGAGCAAATTTCTTCCCCATAGCTGTACCTTTAATTTGCAGGAAAAATTCTCCATTAAATGTGAAGTCATTTTTGGTCAAATTAATCTCTAATAACTGTAATAATTCTTTTTCTGGTCTTTTTTTGTTTGGGTGTTTCCGAAATGCATTTTTTATGGCTTGCATGCCTTCTTTGAAGTCAATATTTGTATATAGACTGTCTATGTCAATTGTAAAAAGAATGGAGTTGTCAGGAATGTGCAGTTTTTTTACTATGTTGATAAAGTGGTACGTGTCCTTAATGTAACTGGGGTGTGTGGTCGAGAGAGGATTGAGGAAGAAGTCCAGGTATTCTGCAGTGTAATATGTTTCACTGCTGCAGTCAGACACAATGGGTCTACCTGGAGGGATTTCATGTGGTTTGCTCCACTTAGTTGGATCCTTGTGGATTTTGGGCAGCATGTAAAATAATCTGGCTCTGGGTTCCGAGTTGCCCATTAAATAATATTTTTGTTTTGCCTTAATAAACCTTTTCTCATAGAGAGTTTGGATAATTTTGTTCATGATTGGAATCGTTTCTGGATAAATAGGTTTGGTCAATTTAGTGTAGTATTTGGGGTCGTTGAGTTGTCGATAACCCTCCCATACATACTGTTCTCTGTCCATAATGACCATAGCACTGCCTTTATCAGCTGGCTTGATGATGATGTGTTTGTTACTGTTCAGTTCTGTCAGTGCTCTAACCTCTTCAGTACTCAGGTTTGGTGGTACACGATGGACCCTAAACTCAGCATCCAAATATTGAAGATCCGCCTTGATGAGAGCCGTGATTTCACTGGGTGTTTGTCCCTGGGGGGGAGTCCAGACTGATTTCTGAATGAAAGGCAGCGGTTCAGAGTCTTTTGCATGTTCATAATAAGCTGCCAGTTTCAGCTTCCTATGGTATTGCTGAGTATCATAACGGCTTTGTTCCTTAATGTCTTTGTTTGTGCCCTTTGTGGGGATAAAGTTCAAGCCTTTGTTAAGCAGAGCAAATTGTGGTGCAGTTAACTTAAAGTTTTTTGTTAAATTAATAACAGTCTTATCCCCCTCCTGTGGAGGCAGGTTTATGGGGACAATTAGTTTAAGTAAGTGCACCAGTGGTCCAGCATGCGCTGAGCTGTGTCATAAGTCCAGTGCAGGTTATCTGGTCCTGTTTTAAAGTCAGTGCTTGGTAGAGACGGAATATACTCACCCAGGTCAGAGATGTACGCGTTCAGGTGTGTGAGACGCATTTTCTCTCTCGTTGGAAGATTGGGGGAGAAGTTGATCTGTGGAATGAAAATTTCCGCCCACGGAAACTTCTCTTGGGCCAACTTAAGCGCTCTCTGCAGCTGTTTGATAGCTGTCTCTTTGGTCTTTTGGACACGGTTGTTTAGGCCAAAGGCCAGGATGATTTTTTCCACCGTGGCTGTGGATCTGGCTTTGTCCAGTAGCTCTTCTGCGTTTCTGAAGGTGGCACCTGGGAAGGCGTCAATTTGTAGATCTGGATTGTTGTGTGGTGGGAATCTGTTGGTATTTGAGTCACCCATGATTAGCCATTTTTTGCCAACCGTGAGGCTCCAATCTTGCAACTTTCTCGAAGTGGTGAGATGTTTCGTAGGTCGGTGTAACATCAGTGACTGTGGTGTGATGACCGTCCCTCTTGGAGTCGAATCCAGTCGAGTCTGCACCGCTGTTTGAAGACTGCCGGTCGTCGGTCTGGTGGACTGCACGCTGTCTGGAACAGGAGGGTGCGGCTCTCCGTCTTCCTCATCCACTAGTGGATCCAGCTCCTGCTGTGAGAGCTCCATGATGGAGCTCGTTATGGAAGCCACACATCCATTGTGGTGTGGGGGGGCCCGAAGAAGAAGCAGGGGGGCCGGGGGGGCCTCTCGTGGACTAGCTGTCCTCCTGGTAAACAGTCTTAGTGGTCTTTGTGATTGTGGATGGAGCTGTTGAGGAGTCGGTGTAGGTGGAACTATGTTTTGTGTGTTCTCACTATGTTGTGAGAGGGGCCAAATGTCTGACAGGGGCATCGGAGTAGTGTCCAGAACCATGTCAGTCCCTTGTGTTAGGCTGTCTGCAGGTCTACTAAGGGCCTGTGTTTCCTGGACGGATGGGACCACTCTGTGTGGTGGTGTAACGGGCGTCAGAGGAACCGTGTTGGTTGGTGCCCCATGTACCTCCGCTGTGACTGAGCGTGTGACGTCAGCCACCGACGCATTTGTAGCTCCGTTAGGTGGAGCCTGTAGCTCTGGGTGCAGCACGGTGCCATTTTGGACCGCTGCAGTTCTGGTCGTCGGTGAAGGACTGTCCCCCGCATGCAGGATGAGAAGTGTCTCCCCAACAACGCCTCTAGCCTCGGCCAGTGTGTCGGGTGCTAATCTGCTACCGAGGTTTCTCTTCGCCCAGGCTGAGGCTACTTCAAAGGGGCCGCTCCAATCGTGAGGTGAGAGTTTATAAAGTTTATCTATCTCACTCTTTATGACGTTTTCATAATGGTCCTGAAGTATAATCAGTGTGGTGTGGGCCCAGTTTTTAGCATTTCCTTCAATTAGCCTCTGGGTGTCGGCATTCGGTACCGCGGGTTTAATTAGCGTGGATAGCTGATTAATCACTCTGTTAATTGTGCGGGGCGGCTGGTCTGCACTCACATTTGTGAGGTGATGCGCTGTTTTAATCACTCTGTGTAGAATGCGGCATTTAAGCCCAAAGTCTGGATCATCGGATCTGGGTCTATTCTGATGGCTTTCATTGTGTTGTAGCTGTTGCTGACCTGTGTTGTGTGTGTGGTCGATCTTACGTTTATTACGTGGCATGTTGGACCGGTACTCCGCCGGTCTCTGGACGGTCCTGCGGTCCACGAATTGTGTCTTATAGTTTGCTTCTCTGCCATTATAGTTACGGCGCCGAGAAGGGCGGTCCCCGTCGGGTCCGAGTCCGGTCCTCGTGACGGAGGCATACGTCCTGCGGCGGCCGTCTGATGGATCCCTCCGGCGGACGTCTGGTGGACACCTGCGGGGGACATCTGATGGATCCCTGCGGTGGTGGACGTCCGATGGATGCCCGTGATGGCGGACGTCCGATGGATGTCTGCGGCGGACGTCTGATGGATCCCTCCGGCGGATGTCCGCTGGATACCTGCGGCGGACATCCGCTGTATATCCGCGGCGGCGGACGTCTGATGGATCCCCGCGGCGGCGGACGACGTCTGATGGATCCTCGCGGTGACGAACGTCTGATGGATACCCGCGGCGGCGGCGGACATCTGATGGATCCTCGCGGTGACCGACGTCTGATGGATCCCCGCGGCTGCGGCCGTCTGCTGGGTACCTGTGGTGGTTGTATGAAGGGTCCCGACGTCGGCGAGGGGACGCAGGTCTGGTGGGTGACCTCGGGCGCTGGCTCCGCTGTCTGCGGCCTCTCCCGTAGTTGACAACCGTCCACTCCTCGCCGCGGTCACGGCCGTGGTGGAACATGGTGAGGCTAGGTTAGCTTAGCTTAGCCTCGTTAGCATGTGGCTCAGAAAAAAGTTTACAAGAGTTGTTTTACCTTTTATTTTCTGTTCAGGTGAACCATATTTTGAACAAGTAAATTAATCGCGACGTTTCGGTTCTAAGAAGAACCTTCTTCAGGCTACTTGTTCTTTGTAGAATAACTGTATAGTTACGGAACGATGTCGGACGCTGTTGTAGCATCGGCCATGTTGTGGAAAAGGGAGGATGGGCTGTGATGCGAAGTTCCTATGGTCTGGCGCCCCTGGGCTCAGCCATTTTGTTCCAAGGACCAATCAGTAGGCCATCTGACTAAGCAGCCATGACATATTTGATGCCTAACTGATTGTCCAGTGAGATCTGATGAGTCATGTTCTCTGCACTGTTTCAAATGTACACAACTATTATCATACACATATGTATACACTTTATGCATTAAACCGTGGCATGTTTGATGCCTAACTGATTGTCCCGTGAGATCTGATGAGTCATGTTATATGCACTTGTTTCAAATGCACACAGCTATTCTCATACACATATGTATACACTTTATGCATTAAACCGTGGCATGTTTGATGCCTAACTGATTGTCCAGTGAGATCTGATGAGTCATGTTATATGAATTGTTTCAAGTGCACCCAATTATTCTCATACACATATGCGCATACACTTTAGACATTGAACCGTGGCATGTTTGATGCCTAACTGATTGTCCAGTGAGATCTGATGAGTCATGTTATATGCACTTTTTCAAATGCACACAGCTATTATCATACACATATGCATACACTTTAGACATTACACCGTGGCATGTTTGATGCCTAACTGATTGTCCAGTGAGATCTGATGAGTCATGTTCTCTGCACTGTTTCAAATGTACACAACTATTATCATACACATATGTATACACTTTATGCATTGAACCGTGGCATGTTTGATGCCTAACTGATTGTCCAGTGAGATCTGATGAGTCATGTTATATGCACTTGTTTCAAATGCACACAGCTATTATCATACACATATGTATACACTTTAGACATTACACCGTGGCATGTTTGATGCCTAACTGATTGTCCAGTGAGATCTGATGAGTCATGTTATATGCACTTGTTTCAAATGCACACAGCTATTATCATACACATATGCATACACTTTAGACATTAAACCGTGGCATGTTTGATGCCTAACTGATTGTCCAGTGAGATCTGATGAGTCATGTTGTATGCACTTTTTCAAATGCACACAGCTATTATCATACACATATGTATACACTTTAGACATTACACCGTGGCATGTTTGATGCCTAACTGATTGTCCAGTGAGATCTGATGAGTCATGTTATATGAATTGTTTCAAGTGCACCCAATTATTCTCATACACATATGCGCATACACTTTAGACATTACCCCGTGGCATGTTTGATGCCTAACTGATTGTCCAGTGAGATCTGATGAGTCATGTTATATGCCCTGTTTCAAGTGCACACAACTATTATCATACACATATGCGCATACACTTTAGACATTAAACCGTGGCATGTTTGATGCCTAACTGATTGTCCATTGAGATCTGATGAGTCATGTTTTACGAATTGTTTCAAATGTACTCCCACATCCATTTGTCCGCAGAAACATCTTCGACCTGAAGCCGTGCCGTCCTCCATCCATTTGTCACCGCCCACCTCCTGCGGTCTGGGAAGTGATGCCACATGGACTGCTCCAAAACCAAACCTGCATGTACATGCATCTGGACGTTCCAGTGTGTTCCACTCTATGTAGTACTGAGTGCCCGATCAGGCCCAGTCAGACATGCTACATGAGCCGCCATAAACACACACACACACGTAAATATGCCCATACACCCACCTGCATACACATACATACCTACACACATATATATACACATACATATACATATATATATACACACATGTGTACATATACGAACGGTCAGGTCCAGGCGGGAGCCGAATGGTTAGGCTTAGGCGGGAGGGCCGAATGGTTAGGTTTAGGCGGGGGGGTCGAATGGTTAGGTTTAGGCGTTGGCCGAATGGTTAGGCTTAGGCGGGGGGTCGAATGGTTAGGTTTAGGCAGGGGGTCGAATAGTTAGGTTTAGGCGAGGAGAGGGAGTGGTTGAGATTAGGGCAAGAAAGCAGGGCAGGCTACATGAGAGGAGCAGAGCAACAGAGATATGAGGCAGGAGGCACGGGCTGGTTAGGTGTTAGGGGATTGTGATCACTATGCTGGAAGCCAGCAAGGTGATCTGTGCACTGTCCATCACTACCTCACATCCTGAAGCACCTACCTCTCATTCAAGCCTTTAGGATGTCTTGTATCCAGTCTGGCAATCCAGATCCTTTCAGCCCTTTTCCTCTGGGAAATGTTCCACCTGGGGTTACACTCAATGACAGTCGTTAAAACAGATTTCCATCCATGTAATAGGAAGTGTTTCACAAAAGGTGTCTCCATCTTTTTCCTCTTCAGTATGTTGTATTTGTGTTGAGTGAATCGAGTAGAAATGGTGTTCCCCGTTTCACCCACATACTGTAAACCACACTTTTTACAAGAAATCAGATATATACAATTTTTGGACTTTAGACTGCCACGGGTCATTGTCTGAAAGACCTCTTTTGTGTACCGATTAGTGAACCAGTTTTGGTGTTTAAAATACTGGCCCTGTACTCTGGTTTTAGGGTCAAAGAGGGGTTTAATTTTCGCTTTTACCAGGAGATCCTGTAAATTCTTGTTTTTCCTGAATGCAGCAATAATGCTATAGTTTTGTAATGTTGATGTTCCTGTAATGTGTTTTTGAAAGTTCCTCTTACTTTGTCTAATTAGTTCAACAGTTGACGGGGAAAATGTCGTCACAAATGGAAGGTTACAAGTTACTACTGGTGGTCTAGTTTGCTGAAATGACCTTCTGCATTTTCTAAGGAAGGTCCTAGAGTACCCTCTGGTGGACAAAGCTCGAAACAGCACTCTGACTGCCGAATTAAAATCTTCCTCTTCAGTGCAAATTCTGTGAAACCTCAACAATTGTGACTTAATCAAGCCTGCATAGGTGTGCTTTGGGTGGAAGCTAGTTTTATAGAGCAGAGCGTGGGTGTCTGTCTCTTTAAAGAACACTTTGATCGCTAGTGTGTGGGTCTCCTTGAACCTGTCGTTCTTAAAAGTGGTGGTGTCCAAGAAATCGACAGAGGTCAAACTGCTGGTTGATTTTAGCTTGATTGATTCACTGTGATTATTCAGCGTGTTCAAAAATGTGTCAAAGTCCTCTCTCGTATGAGGCCACACCCCCCAGATGTCATCTAAAAACCTGTAGTAGTACAGAGGTTTTTTAGGACATGTTTTTAGGGCTGACTCCTCCCATTCAGCCATAAAGATGTTTGCATATGCGGGAGCAAATTTCTTCCCCATAGCTGTACCTTTAATTTGCAGGAAAAATTCTCCATTAAATGTGAAGTCATTTTTGGTCAAATTAATCTCTAATAACTGTAATAATTCTTTTTCTGGTCTTTTTTTGTTTGGGTGTTTCCGAAATGCATTTTTTATGGCTTGCATGCCTTCTTTGAAGTCAATATTTGTATATAGACTGTCTATGTCAATTGTAAAAAGAATGGAGTTGTCAGGAATGTGCAGTTTTTTTACTATGTTGATAAAGTGGTACGTGTCCTTAATGTAACTGGGGTGTGTGGTCGAGAGAGGATTGAGGAAGAAGTCCAGGTATTCTGCAGTGTAATATGTTTCACTGCTGCAGTCAGACACAATGGGTCTACCTGGAGGGATTTCATGTGGTTTGCTCCACTTAGTTGGATCCTTGTGGATTTTGGGCAGCATGTAAAATAATCTGGCTCTGGGTTCCGAGTTGCCCATTAAATAATATTTTTGTTTTGCCTTAATAAACCTTTTCTCATAGAGAGTTTGGATAATTTTGTTCATGATTGGAATCGTTTCTGGATAAATAGGTTTGGTCAATTTAGTGTAGTATTTGGGGTCGTTGAGTTGTCGATAACCCTCCCATACATACTGTTCTCTGTCCATAATGACCATAGCACTGCCTTTATCAGCTGGCTTGATGATGATGTGTTTGTTACTGTTCAGTTCTGTCAGTGCTCTAACCTCTTCAGTACTCAGGTTTGGTGGTACACGATGGACCCTAAACTCAGCATCCAAATATTGAAGATCCGCCTTGATGAGAGCCGTGATTTCACTGGGTGTTTGTCCCTGGGGGGGAGTCCAGACTGATTTCTGAATGAAAGGCAGCGGTTCAGAGTCTTTTGCATGTTCATAATAAGCTGCCAGTTTCAGCTTCCTATGGTATTGCTGAGTATCATAACGGCTTTGTTCCTTAATGTCTTTGTTTGTGCCCTTTGTGGGGATAAAGTTCAAGCCTTTGTTAAGCAGAGCAAATTGTGGTGCAGTTAACTTAAAGTTTTTTGTTAAATTAATAACAGTCTTATCCCCCTCCTGTGGAGGCAGGTTTATGGGGACAATTAGTTTAAGTAAGTGCACCAGTGGTCCAGCATGCGCTGAGCTGTGTCATAAGTCCAGTGCAGGTTATCTGGTCCTGTTTTAAAGTCAGTGCTTGGTAGAGACGGAATATACTCACCCAGGTCAGAGATGTACGCGTTCAGGTGTGTGAGACGCATTTTCTCTCTCGTTGGAAGATTGGGGGAGAAGTTGATCTGTGGAATGAAAATTTCCGCCCACGGAAACTTCTCTTGGGCCAACTTAAGCGCTCTCTGCAGCTGTTTGATAGCTGTCTCTTTGGTCTTTTGGACACGGTTGTTTAGGCCAAAGGCCAGGATGATTTTTTCCACCGTGGCTGTGGATCTGGCTTTGTCCAGTAGCTCTTCTGCGTTTCTGAAGGTGGCACCTGGGAAGGCGTCAATTTGTAGATCTGGATTGTTGTGTGGTGGGAATCTGTTGGTATTTGAGTCACCCATGATTAGCCATTTTTTGCCAACCGTGAGGCTCCAATCTTGCAACTTTCTCGAAGTGGTGAGATGTTTCGTAGGTCGGTGTAACATCAGTGACTGTGGTGTGATGACCGTCCCTCTTGGAGTCGAATCCAGTCGAGTCTGCACCGCTGTTTGAAGACTGCCGGTCGTCGGTCTGGTGGACTGCACGCTGTCTGGAACAGGAGGGTGCGGCTCTCCGTCTTCCTCATCCACTAGTGGATCCAGCTCCTGCTGTGAGAGCTCCATGATGGAGCTCGTTATGGAAGCCACACATCCATTGTGGTGTGTGGGGGGGCCCGAAGAAGAAGCAGGGGGGCCGGGGGGGCCTCTCGTGGACTAGCTGTCCTCCTGGTAAACAGTCTTAGTGGTCTTTGTGATTGTGGATGGAGCTGTTGAGGAGTCGGTGTAGGTGGAACTATGTTTTGTGTGTTCTCACTATGTTGTGAGAGGGGCCAAATGTCTGACAGGGGCATCGGAGTAGTGTCCAGAACCATGTCAGTCCCTTGTGTTAGGCTGTCTGCAGGTCTACTAAGGGCCTGTGTTTCCTGGACGGATGGGACCACTCTGTGTGGTGGTGTAACGGGCGTCAGAGGAACCGTGTTGGTTGGTGCCCCATGTACCTCCGCTGTGACTGAGCGTGTGACGTCAGCCACCGACGCATTTGTAGCTCCGTTAGGTGGAGCCTGTAGCTCTGGGTGCAGCACGGTGCCATTTTGGACCGCTGCAGTTCTGGTCGTCGGTGAAGGACTGTCCCCCGCATGCAGGATGAGAAGTGTCTCCCCAACAACGCCTCTAGCCTCGGCCAGTGTGTCGGGTGCTAATCTGCTACCGAGGTTTCTCTTCGCCCAGGCTGAGGCTACTTCAAAGGGGCCGCTCCAATCGTGAGGTGAGAGTTTATAAAGTTTATCTATCTCACTCTTTATGACGTTTTCATAATGGTCCTGAAGTATAATCAGTGTGGTGTGGGCCCAGTTTTTAGCATTTCCTTCAATTAGCCTCTGGGTGTCGGCATTCGGTACCGCGGGTTTAATTAGCGTGGATAGCTGATTAATCACTCTGTTAATTGTGCGGGGCGGCTGGTCTGCACTCACATTTGTGAGGTGATGCGCTGTTTTAATCACTCTGTGTAGAATGCGGCATTTAAGCCCAAAGTCTGGATCATCGGATCTGGGTCTATTCTGATGGCTTTCATTGTGTTGTAGCTGTTGCTGACCTGTGTTGTGTGTGTGGTCGATCTTACGTTTATTACGTGGCATGTTGGACCGGTACTCCGCCGGTCTCTGGACGGTCCTGCGGTCCACGAATTGTGTCTTATAGTTTGCTTCTCTGCCATTATAGTTACGGCGCCGAGAAGGGCGGTCCCCGTCGGGTCCGAGTCCGGTCCTCGTGACGGAGGCATACGTCCTGCGGCGGCCGTCTGATGGATCCCTCCGGCGGACGTCTGGTGGACACCTGCGGGGGACATCTGATGGATCCCTGCGGTGGTGGACGTCCGATGGATGCCCGTGATGGCGGACGTCCGATGGATGTCTGCGGCGGACGTCTGATGGATCCCTCCGGCGGATGTCCGCTGGATACCTGCGGCGGACATCCGCTGTATATCCGCGGCGGCGGACGTCTGATGGATCCCCGCGGCGGCGGACGACGTCTGATGGATCCTCGCGGTGACGAACGTCTGATGGATACCCGCGGCGGCGGCGGACATCTGATGGATCCTCGCGGTGACCGACGTCTGATGGATCCCCGCGGCTGCGGCCGTCTGCTGGGTACCTGTGGTGGTTGTATGAAGGGTCCCGACGTCGGCGAGGGGACGCAGGTCTGGTGGGTGACCTCGGGCGCTGGCTCCGCTGTCTGCGGCCTCTCCCGTAGTTGACAACCGTCCACTCCTCGCCGCGGTCACGGCCGTGGTGGAACATGGTGAGGCTAGGTTAGCTTAGCTTAGCCTCGTTAGCATGTGGCTCAGAAAAAAGTTTACAAGAGTTGTTTTACCTTTTATTTTCTGTTCAGGTGAACCATATTTTGAACAAGTAAATTAATCGCGACGTTTCGGTTCTAAGAAGAACCTTCTTCAGGCTACTTGTTCTTTGTAGAATAACTGTATAGTTACGGAACGATGTCGGACGCTGTTGTAGCATCGGCCATGTTGTGGAAAAGGGAGGATGGGCTGTGATGCGAAGTTCCTATGGTCTGGCGCCCCTGGGCTCAGCCATTTTGTTCCAAGGACCAATCAGTAGGCCATCTGACTAAGCAGCCATGACATATTTGATGCCTAACTGATTGTCCAGTGAGATCTGATGAGTCATGTTCTCTGCACTGTTTCAAATGTACACAACTATTATCATACACATATGTATACACTTTATGCATTAAACCGTGGCATGTTTGATGCCTAACTGATTGTCCCGTGAGATCTGATGAGTCATGTTATATGCACTTGTTTCAAATGCACACAGCTATTCTCATACACATATGTATACACTTTATGCATTAAACCGTGGCATGTTTGATGCCTAACTGATTGTCCAGTGAGATCTGATGAGTCATGTTATATGAATTGTTTCAAGTGCACCCAATTATTCTCATACACATATGCGCATACACTTTAGACATTGAACCGTGGCATGTTTGATGCCTAACTGATTGTCCAGTGAGATCTGATGAGTCATGTTATATGCACTTTTTCAAATGCACACAGCTATTATCATACACATATGCATACACTTTAGACATTACACCGTGGCATGTTTGATGCCTAACTGATTGTCCAGTGAGATCTGATGAGTCATGTTCTCTGCACTGTTTCAAATGTACACAACTATTATCATACACATATGTATACACTTTATGCATTGAACCGTGGCATGTTTGATGCCTAACTGATTGTCCAGTGAGATCTGATGAGTCATGTTATATGCACTTGTTTCAAATGCACACAGCTATTATCATACACATATGTATACACTTTAGACATTACACCGTGGCATGTTTGATGCCTAACTGATTGTCCAGTGAGATCTGATGAGTCATGTTATATGCACTTGTTTCAAATGCACACAGCTATTATCATACACATATGCATACACTTTAGACATTAAACCGTGGCATGTTTGATGCCTAACTGATTGTCCAGTGAGATCTGATGAGTCATGTTGTATGCACTTTTTCAAATGCACACAGCTATTATCATACACATATGTATACACTTTAGACATTACACCGTGGCATGTTTGATGCCTAACTGATTGTCCAGTGAGATCTGATGAGTCATGTTATATGAATTGTTTCAAGTGCACCCAATTATTCTCATACACATATGCGCATACACTTTAGACATTACCCCGTGGCATGTTTGATGCCTAACTGATTGTCCAGTGAGATCTGATGAGTCATGTTATATGCCCTGTTTCAAGTGCACACAACTATTATCATACACATATGCGCATACACTTTAGACATTAAACCGTGGCATGTTTGATGCC
>NW_027466709.1:7500-28488 GCF_050575085.1 Anarhichas minor
CTAAAGTGTATACATATGTGTATGATAATAGCTGTGTGCATTTGAAACAAGTGCATATAACATGACTCATCAGATCTCACTGGACAATCAGTTAGGCATCAAACATGCCACGGTTCAATGCATAAAGTGTATACATATGTGTATGATAATAGTTGTGTACATTTGAAACAGTGCAGAGAACATGACTCATCAGATCTCACTGGACAATCAGTTAGGCATCAAACATGCCACGGTGTAATGTCTAAAGTGTATGCATATGTGTATGATAATAGCTGTGTGCATTTGAAAAAGTGCATATAACATGACTCATCAGATCTCACTGGACAATCAGTTAGGCATCAAACATGCCACGGTTCAATGTCTAAAGTGTATGCGCATATGTGTATGAGAATAATTGGGTGCACTTGAAACAATTCATATAACATGACTCATCAGATCTCACTGGACAATCAGTTAGGCATCAAACATGCCACGGTTTAATGCATAAAGTGTATACATATGTGTATGAGAATAGCTGTGTGCATTTGAAACAAGTGCATATAACATGACTCATCAGATCTCACGGGACAATCAGTTAGGCATCAAACATGCCACGGTTTAATGCATAAAGTGTATACATATGTGTATGATAATAGTTGTGTACATTTGAAACAGTGCAGAGAACATGACTCATCAGATCTCACTGGACAATCAGTTAGGCATCAAATATGTCATGGCTGCTTAGTCAGATGGCCTACTGATTGGTCCTTGGAACAAAATGGCTGAGCCCAGGGGCGCCAGACCATAGGAACTTCGCATCACAGCCCATCCTCCCTTTTCCACAACATGGCCGATGCTACAACAGCGTCCGACATCGTTCCGTAACTATACAGTTATTCTACAAAGAACAAGTAGCCTGAAGAAGGTTCTTCTTAGAACCGAAACGTCGCGATTAATTTACTTGTTCAAAATATGGTTCACCTGAACAGAAAATAAAAGGTAAAACAACTCTTGTAAACTTTTTTCTGAGCCACATGCTAACGAGGCTAAGCTAAGCTAACCTAGCCTCACCATGTTCCACCACGGCCGTGACCGCGGCGAGGAGTGGACGGTTGTCAACTACGGGAGAGGCCGCAGACAGCGGAGCCAGCGCCCGAGGTCACCCACCAGACCTGCGTCCCCTCGCCGACGTCGGGACCCTTCATACAACCACCACAGGTACCCAGCAGACGGCCGCAGCCGCGGGGATCCATCAGACGTCGGTCACCGCGAGGATCCATCAGATGTCCGCCGCCGCCGCGGGTATCCATCAGACGTTCGTCACCGCGAGGATCCATCAGACGTCGTCCGCCGCCGCGGGGATCCATCAGACGTCCGCCGCCGCGGATATACAGCGGATGTCCGCCGCAGGTATCCAGCGGACATCCGCCGGAGGGATCCATCAGACGTCCGCCGCAGACATCCATCGGACGTCCGCCATCACGGGCATCCATCGGACGTCCACCACCGCAGGGATCCATCAGATGTCCCCCGCAGGTGTCCACCAGACGTCCGCCGGAGGGATCCATCAGACGGCCGCCGCAGGACGTATGCCTCCGTCACGAGGACCGGACTCGGACCCGACGGGGACCGCCCTTCTCGGCGCCGTAACTATAATGGCAGAGAAGCAAACTATAAGACACAATTCGTGGACCGCAGGACCGTCCAGAGACCGGCGGAGTACCGGTCCAACATGCCACGTAATAAACGTAAGATCGACCACACACACAACACAGGTCAGCAACAGCTACAACACAATGAAAGCCATCAGAATAGACCCAGATCCGATGATCCAGACTTTGGGCTTAAATGCCGCATTCTACACAGAGTGATTAAAACAGCGCATCACCTCACAAATGTGAGTGCAGACCAGCCGCCCCGCACAATTAACAGAGTGATTAATCAGCTATCCACGCTAATTAAACCCGCGGTACCGAATGCCGACACCCAGAGGCTAATTGAAGGAAATGCTAAAAACTGGGCCCACACCACACTGATTATACTTCAGGACCATTATGAAAACGTCATAAAGAGTGAGATAGATAAACTTTATAAACTCTCACCTCACGATTGGAGCGGCCCCTTTGAAGTAGCCTCAGCCTGGGCGAAGAGAAACCTCGGTAGCAGATTAGCACCCGACACACTGGCCGAGGCTAGAGGCGTTGTTGGGGAGACACTTCTCATCCTGCATGCGGGGGACAGTCCTTCACCGACGACCAGAACTGCAGCGGTCCAAAATGGCACCGTGCTGCACCCAGAGCTACAGGCTCCACCTAACGGAGCTACAAATGCGTCGGTGGCTGACGTCACACGCTCAGTCACAGCGGAGGTACATGGGGCACCAACCAACACGGTTCCTCTGACGCCCGTTACACCACCACACAGAGTGGTCCCATCCGTCCAGGAAACACAGGCCCTTAGTAGACCTGCAGACAGCCTAACACAAGGGACTGACATGGTTCTGGACACTACTCCGATGCCCCTGTCAGACATTTGGCCCCTCTCACAACATAGTGAGAACACACAAAACATAGTTCCACCTACACCGACTCCTCAACAGCTCCATCCACAATCACAAAGACCACTAAGACTGTTTACCAGGAGGACAGCTAGTCCACGAGAGGCCCCCCCGGCCCCCCTGCTTCTTCTTCGGGCCCCCCCACACCACAATGGATGTGTGGCTTCCATAACGAGCTCCATCATGGAGCTCTCACAGCAGGAGCTGGATCCACTAGTGGATGAGGAAGACGGAGAGCCGCACCCTCCTGTTCCAGACAGCGTGCAGTCCACCAGACCGACGACCGGCAGTCTTCAAACAGCGGTGCAGACTCGACTGGATTCGACTCCAAGAGGGACGGTCATCACACCACAGTCACTGATGTTACACCGACCTACGAAACATCTCACCACTTCGAGAAAGTTGCAAGATTGGAGCCTCACGGTTGGCAAAAAATGGCTAATCATGGGTGACTCAAATACCAACAGATTCCCACCACACAACAATCCAGATCTACAAATTGACGCCTTCCCAGGTGCCACCTTCAGAAACGCAGAAGAGCTACTGGACAAAGCCAGATCCACAGCCACGGTGGAAAAAATCATCCTGGCCTTTGGCCTAAACAACCGTGTCCAAAAGACCAAAGAGACAGCTATCAAACAGCTGCAGAGAGCGCTTAAGTTGGCCCAAGAGAAGTTTCCGTGGGCGGAAATTTTCATTCCACAGATCAACTTCTCCCCCAATCTTCCAACGAGAGAGAAAATGCGTCTCACACACCTGAACGCGTACATCTCTGACCTGGGTGAGTATATTCCGTCTCTACCAAGCACTGACTTTAAAACAGGACCAGATAACCTGCACTGGACTTATGACACAGCTCAGCGCATGCTGGACCACTGGTGCACTTACTTAAACTAATTGTCCCCATAAACCTGCCTCCACAGGAGGGGGATAAGACTGTTATTAATTTAACAAAAAACTTTAAGTTAACTGCACCACAATTTGCTCTGCTTAACAAAGGCTTGAACTTTATCCCCACAAAGGGCACAAACAAAGACATTAAGGAACAAAGCCGTTATGATACTCAGCAATACCATAGGAAGCTGAAACTGGCAGCTTATTATGAACATGCAAAAGACTCTGAACCGCTGCCTTTCATTCAGAAATCAGTCTGGACTCCCCCCCAGGGACAAACACCCAGTGAAATCACGGCTCTCATCAAGGCGGATCTTCAATATTTGGATGCTGAGTTTAGGGTCCATCGTGTACCACCAAACCTGAGTACTGAAGAGGTTAGAGCACTGACAGAACTGAACAGTAACAAACACATCATCATCAAGCCAGCTGATAAAGGCAGTGCTATGGTCATTATGGACAGAGAACAGTATGTATGGGAGGGTTATCGACAACTCAACGACCCCAAATACTACACTAAATTGACCAAACCTATTTATCCAGAAACGATTCCAATCATGAACAAAATTATCCAAACTCTCTATGAGAAAAGGTTTATTAAGGCAAAACAAAAATATTATTTAATGGGCAACTCGGAACCCAGAGCCAGATTATTTTACATGCTGCCCAAAATCCACAAGGATCCAACTAAGTGGAGCAAACCACATGAAATCCCTCCAGGTAGACCCATTGTGTCTGACTGCAGCAGTGAAACATATTACACTGCAGAATACCTGGACTTCTTCCTCAATCCTCTCTCGACCACACACCCCAGTTACATTAAGGACACGTACCACTTTATCAACATAGTAAAAAAACTGCACATTCCTGACAACTCCATTCTTTTTACAATTGACATAGACAGTCTATATACAAATATTGACTTCAAAGAAGGCATGCAAGCCATAAAAAATGCATTTCGGAAACACCCAAACAAAAAAAGACCAGAAAAAGAATTATTACAGTTATTAGAGATTAATTTGACCAAAAATGACTTCACATTTAATGGAGAATTTTTCCTGCAAATTAAAGGTACAGCTATGGGGAAGAAATTTGCTCCCGCATATGCAAACATCTTTATGGCTGAATGGGAGGAGTCAGCCCTAAAAACATGTCCTAAAAAACCTCTGTACTACTACAGGTTTTTAGATGACATCTGGGGGGTGTGGCCTCATACGAGAGAGGACTTTGACACATTTTTGAACACGCTGAATAATCACAGTGAATCAATCAAGCTAAAATCAACCAGCAGTTTGACCTCTGTCGATTTCTTGGACACCACCACTTTTAAGAACGACAGGTTCAAGGAGACCCACACACTAGCGATCAAAGTGTTCTTTAAAGAGACAGACACCCACGCTCTGCTCTATAAAACTAGCTTCCACCCAAAGCACACCTATGCAGGCTTGATTAAGTCACAATTGTTGAGGTTTCACAGAATTTGCACTGAAGAGGAAGATTTTAATTCGGCAGTCAGAGTGCTGTTTCGAGCTTTGTCCACCAGAGGGTACTCTAGGACCTTCCTTAGAAAATGCAGAAGGTCATTTCAGCAAACTAGACCACCAGTAGTAACTTGTAACCTTCCATTTGTGACGACATTTTCCCCGTCAACTGTTGAACTAATTAGACAAAGTAAGAGGAACTTTCAAAAACACATTACAGGAACATCAACATTACAAAACTATAGCATTATTGCTGCATTCAGGAAAAACAAGAATTTACAGGATCTCCTGGTAAAAGCGAAAATTAAACCCCTCTTTGACCCTAAAACCAGAGTACAGGGCCAGTATTTTAAACACCAAAACTGGTTCACTAATCGGTACACAAAAGAGGTCTTTCAGACAATGACCCGTGGCAGTCTAAAGTCCAAAAATTGTATATATCTGATTTCTTGTAAAAAGTGTGGTTTACAGTATGTGGGTGAAACGGGGAACACCATTTCTACTCGATTCACTCAACACAAATACAACATACTGAAGAGGAAAAAGATGGAGACACCTTTTGTGAAACACTTCCTATTACATGGATGGAAATCTGTTTTAACGACTGTCATTGAGTGTAACCCCAGGTGGAACATTTCCCAGAGGAAAAGGGCTGAAAGGATCTGGATTGCCAGACTGGATACAAGACATCCTAAAGGCTTGAATGAGAGGTAGGTGCTTCAGGATGTGAGGTAGTGATGGACAGTGCACAGATCACCTTGCTGGCTTCCAGCATAGTGATCACAATCCCCTAACACCTAACCAGCCCGTGCCTCCTGCCTCATATCTCTGTTGCTCTGCTCCTCTCATGTAGCCTGCCCTGCTTTCTTGCCCTAATCTCAACCACTCCCTCTCCTCGCCTAAACCTAACTATTCGACCCCCTGCCTAAACCTAACCATTCGACCCCCCGCCTAAGCCTAACCATTCGGCCAACGCCTAAACCTAACCATTCGACCCCCCCGCCTAAACCTAACCATTCGGCCCTCCCGCCTAAGCCTAACCATTCGGCTCCCGCCTGGACCTGACCGTTCGTATATGTACACATGTGTGTATATATATATGTATATGTATGTGTATATATATGTGTGTAGGTATGTATGTGTATGCAGGTGGGTGTATGGGCATATTTACGTGTGTGTGTGTGTTTATGGCGGCTCATGTAGCATGTCTGACTGGGCCTGATCGGGCACTCAGTACTACATAGAGTGGAACACACTGGAACGTCCAGATGCATGTACATGCAGGTTTGGTTTTGGAGCAGTCCATGTGGCATCACTTCCCAGACCGCAGGAGGTGGGCGGTGACAAATGGATGGAGGACGGCACGGCTTCAGGTCGAAGATGTTTCTGCGGACAAATGGATGTGGGAGTACATTTGAAACAATTCGTAAAACATGACTCATCAGATCTCAATGGACAATCAGTTAGGCATCAAACATGCCACGGTTTAATGTCTAAAGTGTATGCGCATATGTGTATGATAATAGTTGTGTGCACTTGAAACAGGGCATATAACATGACTCATCAGATCTCACTGGACAATCAGTTAGGCATCAAACATGCCACGGGGTAATGTCTAAAGTGTATGCGCATATGTGTATGAGAATAATTGGGTGCACTTGAAACAATTCATATAACATGACTCATCAGATCTCACTGGACAATCAGTTAGGCATCAAACATGCCACGGTGTAATGTCTAAAGTGTATACATATGTGTATGATAATAGCTGTGTGCATTTGAAAAAGTGCATACAACATGACTCATCAGATCTCACTGGACAATCAGTTAGGCATCAAACATGCCACGGTTTAATGTCTAAAGTGTATGCATATGTGTATGATAATAGCTGTGTGCATTTGAAACAAGTGCATATAACATGACTCATCAGATCTCACTGGACAATCAGTTAGGCATCAAACATGCCACGGTGTAATGTCTAAAGTGTATACATATGTGTATGATAATAGCTGTGTGCATTTGAAACAAGTGCATATAACATGACTCATCAGATCTCACTGGACAATCAGTTAGGCATCAAACATGCCACGGTTCAATGCATAAAGTGTATACATATGTGTATGATAATAGTTGTGTACATTTGAAACAGTGCAGAGAACATGACTCATCAGATCTCACTGGACAATCAGTTAGGCATCAAACATGCCACGGTGTAATGTCTAAAGTGTATGCATATGTGTATGATAATAGCTGTGTGCATTTGAAAAAGTGCATATAACATGACTCATCAGATCTCACTGGACAATCAGTTAGGCATCAAACATGCCACGGTTCAATGTCTAAAGTGTATGCGCATATGTGTATGAGAATAATTGGGTGCACTTGAAACAATTCATATAACATGACTCATCAGATCTCACTGGACAATCAGTTAGGCATCAAACATGCCACGGTTTAATGCATAAAGTGTATACATATGTGTATGAGAATAGCTGTGTGCATTTGAAACAAGTGCATATAACATGACTCATCAGATCTCACGGGACAATCAGTTAGGCATCAAACATGCCACGGTTTAATGCATAAAGTGTATACATATGTGTATGATAATAGTTGTGTACATTTGAAACAGTGCAGAGAACATGACTCATCAGATCTCACTGGACAATCAGTTAGGCATCAAATATGTCATGGCTGCTTAGTCAGATGGCCTACTGATTGGTCCTTGGAACAAAATGGCTGAGCCCAGGGGCGCCAGACCATAGGAACTTCGCATCACAGCCCATCCTCCCTTTTCCACAACATGGCCGATGCTACAACAGCGTCCGACATCGTTCCGTAACTATACAGTTATTCTACAAAGAACAAGTAGCCTGAAGAAGGTTCTTCTTAGAACCGAAACGTCGCGATTAATTTACTTGTTCAAAATATGGTTCACCTGAACAGAAAATAAAAGGTAAAACAACTCTTGTAAACTTTTTTCTGAGCCACATGCTAACGAGGCTAAGCTAAGCTAACCTAGCCTCACCATGTTCCACCACGGCCGTGACCGCGGCGAGGAGTGGACGGTTGTCAACTACGGGAGAGGCCGCAGACAGCGGAGCCAGCGCCCGAGGTCACCCACCAGACCTGCGTCCCCTCGCCGACGTCGGGACCCTTCATACAACCACCACAGGTACCCAGCAGACGGCCGCAGCCGCGGGGATCCATCAGACGTCGGTCACCGCGAGGATCCATCAGATGTCCGCCGCCGCCGCGGGTATCCATCAGACGTTCGTCACCGCGAGGATCCATCAGACGTCGTCCGCCGCCGCGGGGATCCATCAGACGTCCGCCGCCGCGGATATACAGCGGATGTCCGCCGCAGGTATCCAGCGGACATCCGCCGGAGGGATCCATCAGACGTCCGCCGCAGACATCCATCGGACGTCCGCCATCACGGGCATCCATCGGACGTCCACCACCGCAGGGATCCATCAGATGTCCCCCGCAGGTGTCCACCAGACGTCCGCCGGAGGGATCCATCAGACGGCCGCCGCAGGACGTATGCCTCCGTCACGAGGACCGGACTCGGACCCGACGGGGACCGCCCTTCTCGGCGCCGTAACTATAATGGCAGAGAAGCAAACTATAAGACACAATTCGTGGACCGCAGGACCGTCCAGAGACCGGCGGAGTACCGGTCCAACATGCCACGTAATAAACGTAAGATCGACCACACACACAACACAGGTCAGCAACAGCTACAACACAATGAAAGCCATCAGAATAGACCCAGATCCGATGATCCAGACTTTGGGCTTAAATGCCGCATTCTACACAGAGTGATTAAAACAGCGCATCACCTCACAAATGTGAGTGCAGACCAGCCGCCCCGCACAATTAACAGAGTGATTAATCAGCTATCCACGCTAATTAAACCCGCGGTACCGAATGCCGACACCCAGAGGCTAATTGAAGGAAATGCTAAAAACTGGGCCCACACCACACTGATTATACTTCAGGACCATTATGAAAACGTCATAAAGAGTGAGATAGATAAACTTTATAAACTCTCACCTCACGATTGGAGCGGCCCCTTTGAAGTAGCCTCAGCCTGGGCGAAGAGAAACCTCGGTAGCAGATTAGCACCCGACACACTGGCCGAGGCTAGAGGCGTTGTTGGGGAGACACTTCTCATCCTGCATGCGGGGGACAGTCCTTCACCGACGACCAGAACTGCAGCGGTCCAAAATGGCACCGTGCTGCACCCAGAGCTACAGGCTCCACCTAACGGAGCTACAAATGCGTCGGTGGCTGACGTCACACGCTCAGTCACAGCGGAGGTACATGGGGCACCAACCAACACGGTTCCTCTGACGCCCGTTACACCACCACACAGAGTGGTCCCATCCGTCCAGGAAACACAGGCCCTTAGTAGACCTGCAGACAGCCTAACACAAGGGACTGACATGGTTCTGGACACTACTCCGATGCCCCTGTCAGACATTTGGCCCCTCTCACAACATAGTGAGAACACACAAAACATAGTTCCACCTACACCGACTCCTCAACAGCTCCATCCACAATCACAAAGACCACTAAGACTGTTTACCAGGAGGACAGCTAGTCCACGAGAGGCCCCCCCGGCCCCCCTGCTTCTTCTTCGGGCCCCCCCACACCACAATGGATGTGTGGCTTCCATAACGAGCTCCATCATGGAGCTCTCACAGCAGGAGCTGGATCCACTAGTGGATGAGGAAGACGGAGAGCCGCACCCTCCTGTTCCAGACAGCGTGCAGTCCACCAGACCGACGACCGGCAGTCTTCAAACAGCGGTGCAGACTCGACTGGATTCGACTCCAAGAGGGACGGTCATCACACCACAGTCACTGATGTTACACCGACCTACGAAACATCTCACCACTTCGAGAAAGTTGCAAGATTGGAGCCTCACGGTTGGCAAAAAATGGCTAATCATGGGTGACTCAAATACCAACAGATTCCCACCACACAACAATCCAGATCTACAAATTGACGCCTTCCCAGGTGCCACCTTCAGAAACGCAGAAGAGCTACTGGACAAAGCCAGATCCACAGCCACGGTGGAAAAAATCATCCTGGCCTTTGGCCTAAACAACCGTGTCCAAAAGACCAAAGAGACAGCTATCAAACAGCTGCAGAGAGCGCTTAAGTTGGCCCAAGAGAAGTTTCCGTGGGCGGAAATTTTCATTCCACAGATCAACTTCTCCCCCAATCTTCCAACGAGAGAGAAAATGCGTCTCACACACCTGAACGCGTACATCTCTGACCTGGGTGAGTATATTCCGTCTCTACCAAGCACTGACTTTAAAACAGGACCAGATAACCTGCACTGGACTTATGACACAGCTCAGCGCATGCTGGACCACTGGTGCACTTACTTAAACTAATTGTCCCCATAAACCTGCCTCCACAGGAGGGGGATAAGACTGTTATTAATTTAACAAAAAACTTTAAGTTAACTGCACCACAATTTGCTCTGCTTAACAAAGGCTTGAACTTTATCCCCACAAAGGGCACAAACAAAGACATTAAGGAACAAAGCCGTTATGATACTCAGCAATACCATAGGAAGCTGAAACTGGCAGCTTATTATGAACATGCAAAAGACTCTGAACCGCTGCCTTTCATTCAGAAATCAGTCTGGACTCCCCCCCAGGGACAAACACCCAGTGAAATCACGGCTCTCATCAAGGCGGATCTTCAATATTTGGATGCTGAGTTTAGGGTCCATCGTGTACCACCAAACCTGAGTACTGAAGAGGTTAGAGCACTGACAGAACTGAACAGTAACAAACACATCATCATCAAGCCAGCTGATAAAGGCAGTGCTATGGTCATTATGGACAGAGAACAGTATGTATGGGAGGGTTATCGACAACTCAACGACCCCAAATACTACACTAAATTGACCAAACCTATTTATCCAGAAACGATTCCAATCATGAACAAAATTATCCAAACTCTCTATGAGAAAAGGTTTATTAAGGCAAAACAAAAATATTATTTAATGGGCAACTCGGAACCCAGAGCCAGATTATTTTACATGCTGCCCAAAATCCACAAGGATCCAACTAAGTGGAGCAAACCACATGAAATCCCTCCAGGTAGACCCATTGTGTCTGACTGCAGCAGTGAAACATATTACACTGCAGAATACCTGGACTTCTTCCTCAATCCTCTCTCGACCACACACCCCAGTTACATTAAGGACACGTACCACTTTATCAACATAGTAAAAAAACTGCACATTCCTGACAACTCCATTCTTTTTACAATTGACATAGACAGTCTATATACAAATATTGACTTCAAAGAAGGCATGCAAGCCATAAAAAATGCATTTCGGAAACACCCAAACAAAAAAAGACCAGAAAAAGAATTATTACAGTTATTAGAGATTAATTTGACCAAAAATGACTTCACATTTAATGGAGAATTTTTCCTGCAAATTAAAGGTACAGCTATGGGGAAGAAATTTGCTCCCGCATATGCAAACATCTTTATGGCTGAATGGGAGGAGTCAGCCCTAAAAACATGTCCTAAAAAACCTCTGTACTACTACAGGTTTTTAGATGACATCTGGGGGGTGTGGCCTCATACGAGAGAGGACTTTGACACATTTTTGAACACGCTGAATAATCACAGTGAATCAATCAAGCTAAAATCAACCAGCAGTTTGACCTCTGTCGATTTCTTGGACACCACCACTTTTAAGAACGACAGGTTCAAGGAGACCCACACACTAGCGATCAAAGTGTTCTTTAAAGAGACAGACACCCACGCTCTGCTCTATAAAACTAGCTTCCACCCAAAGCACACCTATGCAGGCTTGATTAAGTCACAATTGTTGAGGTTTCACAGAATTTGCACTGAAGAGGAAGATTTTAATTCGGCAGTCAGAGTGCTGTTTCGAGCTTTGTCCACCAGAGGGTACTCTAGGACCTTCCTTAGAAAATGCAGAAGGTCATTTCAGCAAACTAGACCACCAGTAGTAACTTGTAACCTTCCATTTGTGACGACATTTTCCCCGTCAACTGTTGAACTAATTAGACAAAGTAAGAGGAACTTTCAAAAACACATTACAGGAACATCAACATTACAAAACTATAGCATTATTGCTGCATTCAGGAAAAACAAGAATTTACAGGATCTCCTGGTAAAAGCGAAAATTAAACCCCTCTTTGACCCTAAAACCAGAGTACAGGGCCAGTATTTTAAACACCAAAACTGGTTCACTAATCGGTACACAAAAGAGGTCTTTCAGACAATGACCCGTGGCAGTCTAAAGTCCAAAAATTGTATATATCTGATTTCTTGTAAAAAGTGTGGTTTACAGTATGTGGGTGAAACGGGGAACACCATTTCTACTCGATTCACTCAACACAAATACAACATACTGAAGAGGAAAAAGATGGAGACACCTTTTGTGAAACACTTCCTATTACATGGATGGAAATCTGTTTTAACGACTGTCATTGAGTGTAACCCCAGGTGGAACATTTCCCAGAGGAAAAGGGCTGAAAGGATCTGGATTGCCAGACTGGATACAAGACATCCTAAAGGCTTGAATGAGAGGTAGGTGCTTCAGGATGTGAGGTAGTGATGGACAGTGCACAGATCACCTTGCTGGCTTCCAGCATAGTGATCACAATCCCCTAACACCTAACCAGCCCGTGCCTCCTGCCTCATATCTCTGTTGCTCTGCTCCTCTCATGTAGCCTGCCCTGCTTTCTTGCCCTAATCTCAACCACTCCCTCTCCTCGCCTAAACCTAACTATTCGACCCCCTGCCTAAACCTAACCATTCGACCCCCCGCCTAAGCCTAACCATTCGGCCAACGCCTAAACCTAACCATTCGACCCCCCCGCCTAAACCTAACCATTCGGCCCTCCCGCCTAAGCCTAACCATTCGGCTCCCGCCTGGACCTGACCGTTCGTATATGTACACATGTGTGTATATATATATGTATATGTATGTGTATATATATGTGTGTAGGTATGTATGTGTATGCAGGTGGGTGTATGGGCATATTTACGTGTGTGTGTGTGTTTATGGCGGCTCATGTAGCATGTCTGACTGGGCCTGATCGGGCACTCAGTACTACATAGAGTGGAACACACTGGAACGTCCAGATGCATGTACATGCAGGTTTGGTTTTGGAGCAGTCCATGTGGCATCACTTCCCAGACCGCAGGAGGTGGGCGGTGACAAATGGATGGAGGACGGCACGGCTTCAGGTCGAAGATGTTTCTGCGGACAAATGGATGTGGGAGTACATTTGAAACAATTCGTAAAACATGACTCATCAGATCTCAATGGACAATCAGTTAGGCATCAAACATGCCACGGTTTAATGTCTAAAGTGTATGCGCATATGTGTATGATAATAGTTGTGTGCACTTGAAACAGGGCATATAACATGACTCATCAGATCTCACTGGACAATCAGTTAGGCATCAAACATGCCACGGGGTAATGTCTAAAGTGTATGCGCATATGTGTATGAGAATAATTGGGTGCACTTGAAACAATTCATATAACATGACTCATCAGATCTCACTGGACAATCAGTTAGGCATCAAACATGCCACGGTGTAATGTCTAAAGTGTATACATATGTGTATGATAATAGCTGTGTGCATTTGAAAAAGTGCATACAACATGACTCATCAGATCTCACTGGACAATCAGTTAGGCATCAAACATGCCACGGTTTAATGTCTAAAGTGTATGCATATGTGTATGATAATAGCTGTGTGCATTTGAAACAAGTGCATATAACATGACTCATCAGATCTCACTGGACAATCAGTTAGGCATCAAACATGCCACGGTGTAATGTCTAAAGTGTATACATATGTGTATGATAATAGCTGTGTGCATTTGAAACAAGTGCATATAACATGACTCATCAGATCTCACTGGACAATCAGTTAGGCATCAAACATGCCACGGTTCAATGCATAAAGTGTATACATATGTGTATGATAATAGTTGTGTACATTTGAAACAGTGCAGAGAACATGACTCATCAGATCTCACTGGACAATCAGTTAGGCATCAAACATGCCACGGTGTAATGTCTAAAGTGTATGCATATGTGTATGATAATAGCTGTGTGCATTTGAAAAAGTGCATATAACATGACTCATCAGATCTCACTGGACAATCAGTTAGGCATCAAACATGCCACGGTTCAATGTCTAAAGTGTATGCGCATATGTGTATGAGAATAATTGGGTGCACTTGAAACAATTCATATAACATGACTCATCAGATCTCACTGGACAATCAGTTAGGCATCAAACATGCCACGGTTTAATGCATAAAGTGTATACATATGTGTATGAGAATAGCTGTGTGCATTTGAAACAAGTGCATATAACATGACTCATCAGATCTCACGGGACAATCAGTTAGGCATCAAACATGCCACGGTTTAATGCATAAAGTGTATACATATGTGTATGATAATAGTTGTGTACATTTGAAACAGTGCAGAGAACATGACTCATCAGATCTCACTGGACAATCAGTTAGGCATCAAATATGTCATGGCTGCTTAGTCAGATGGCCTACTGATTGGTCCTTGGAACAAAATGGCTGAGCCCAGGGGCGCCAGACCATAGGAACTTCGCATCACAGCCCATCCTCCCTTTTCCACAACATGGCCGATGCTACAACAGCGTCCGACATCGTTCCGTAACTATACAGTTATTCTACAAAGAACAAGTAGCCTGAAGAAGGTTCTTCTTAGAACCGAAACGTCGCGATTAATTTACTTGTTCAAAATATGGTTCACCTGAACAGAAAATAAAAGGTAAAACAACTCTTGTAAACTTTTTTCTGAGCCACATGCTAACGAGGCTAAGCTAAGCTAACCTAGCCTCACCATGTTCCACCACGGCCGTGACCGCGGCGAGGAGTGGACGGTTGTCAACTACGGGAGAGGCCGCAGACAGCGGAGCCAGCGCCCGAGGTCACCCACCAGACCTGCGTCCCCTCGCCGACGTCGGGACCCTTCATACAACCACCACAGGTACCCAGCAGACGGCCGCAGCCGCGGGGATCCATCAGACGTCGGTCACCGCGAGGATCCATCAGATGTCCGCCGCCGCCGCGGGTATCCATCAGACGTTCGTCACCGCGAGGATCCATCAGACGTCGTCCGCCGCCGCGGGGATCCATCAGACGTCCGCCGCCGCGGATATACAGCGGATGTCCGCCGCAGGTATCCAGCGGACATCCGCCGGAGGGATCCATCAGACGTCCGCCGCAGACATCCATCGGACGTCCGCCATCACGGGCATCCATCGGACGTCCACCACCGCAGGGATCCATCAGATGTCCCCCGCAGGTGTCCACCAGACGTCCGCCGGAGGGATCCATCAGACGGCCGCCGCAGGACGTATGCCTCCGTCACGAGGACCGGACTCGGACCCGACGGGGACCGCCCTTCTCGGCGCCGTAACTATAATGGCAGAGAAGCAAACTATAAGACACAATTCGTGGACCGCAGGACCGTCCAGAGACCGGCGGAGTACCGGTCCAACATGCCACGTAATAAACGTAAGATCGACCACACACACAACACAGGTCAGCAACAGCTACAACACAATGAAAGCCATCAGAATAGACCCAGATCCGATGATCCAGACTTTGGGCTTAAATGCCGCATTCTACACAGAGTGATTAAAACAGCGCATCACCTCACAAATGTGAGTGCAGACCAGCCGCCCCGCACAATTAACAGAGTGATTAATCAGCTATCCACGCTAATTAAACCCGCGGTACCGAATGCCGACACCCAGAGGCTAATTGAAGGAAATGCTAAAAACTGGGCCCACACCACACTGATTATACTTCAGGACCATTATGAAAACGTCATAAAGAGTGAGATAGATAAACTTTATAAACTCTCACCTCACGATTGGAGCGGCCCCTTTGAAGTAGCCTCAGCCTGGGCGAAGAGAAACCTCGGTAGCAGATTAGCACCCGACACACTGGCCGAGGCTAGAGGCGTTGTTGGGGAGACACTTCTCATCCTGCATGCGGGGGACAGTCCTTCACCGACGACCAGAACTGCAGCGGTCCAAAATGGCACCGTGCTGCACCCAGAGCTACAGGCTCCACCTAACGGAGCTACAAATGCGTCGGTGGCTGACGTCACACGCTCAGTCACAGCGGAGGTACATGGGGCACCAACCAACACGGTTCCTCTGACGCCCGTTACACCACCACACAGAGTGGTCCCATCCGTCCAGGAAACACAGGCCCTTAGTAGACCTGCAGACAGCCTAACACAAGGGACTGACATGGTTCTGGACACTACTCCGATGCCCCTGTCAGACATTTGGCCCCTCTCACAACATAGTGAGAACACACAAAACATAGTTCCACCTACACCGACTCCTCAACAGCTCCATCCACAATCACAAAGACCACTAAGACTGTTTACCAGGAGGACAGCTAGTCCACGAGAGGCCCCCCCGGCCCCCCTGCTTCTTCTTCGGGCCCCCCCCACACCACAATGGATGTGTGGCTTCCATAACGAGCTCCATCATGGAGCTCTCACAGCAGGAGCTGGATCCACTAGTGGATGAGGAAGACGGAGAGCCGCACCCTCCTGTTCCAGACAGCGTGCAGTCCACCAGACCGACGACCGGCAGTCTTCAAACAGCGGTGCAGACTCGACTGGATTCGACTCCAAGAGGGACGGTCATCACACCACAGTCACTGATGTTACACCGACCTACGAAACATCTCACCACTTCGAGAAAGTTGCAAGATTGGAGCCTCACGGTTGGCAAAAAATGGCTAATCATGGGTGACTCAAATACCAACAGATTCCCACCACACAACAATCCAGATCTACAAATTGACGCCTTCCCAGGTGCCACCTTCAGAAACGCAGAAGAGCTACTGGACAAAGCCAGATCCACAGCCACGGTGGAAAAAATCATCCTGGCCTTTGGCCTAAACAACCGTGTCCAAAAGACCAAAGAGACAGCTATCAAACAGCTGCAGAGAGCGCTTAAGTTGGCCCAAGAGAAGTTTCCGTGGGCGGAAATTTTCATTCCACAGATCAACTTCTCCCCCAATCTTCCAACGAGAGAGAAAATGCGTCTCACACACCTGAACGCGTACATCTCTGACCTGGGTGAGTATATTCCGTCTCTACCAAGCACTGACTTTAAAACAGGACCAGATAACCTGCACTGGACTTATGACACAGCTCAGCGCATGCTGGACCACTGGTGCACTTACTTAAACTAATTGTCCCCATAAACCTGCCTCCACAGGAGGGGGATAAGACTGTTATTAATTTAACAAAAAACTTTAAGTTAACTGCACCACAATTTGCTCTGCTTAACAAAGGCTTGAACTTTATCCCCACAAAGGGCACAAACAAAGACATTAAGGAACAAAGCCGTTATGATACTCAGCAATACCATAGGAAGCTGAAACTGGCAGCTTATTATGAACATGCAAAAGACTCTGAACCGCTGCCTTTCATTCAGAAATCAGTCTGGACTCCCCCCCAGGGACAAACACCCAGTGAAATCACGGCTCTCATCAAGGCGGATCTTCAATATTTGGATGCTGAGTTTAGGGTCCATCGTGTACCACCAAACCTGAGTACTGAAGAGGTTAGAGCACTGACAGAACTGAACAGTAACAAACACATCATCATCAAGCCAGCTGATAAAGGCAGTGCTATGGTCATTATGGACAGAGAACAGTATGTATGGGAGGGTTATCGACAACTCAACGACCCCAAATACTACACTAAATTGACCAAACCTATTTATCCAGAAACGATTCCAATCATGAACAAAATTATCCAAACTCTCTATGAGAAAAGGTTTATTAAGGCAAAACAAAAATATTATTTAATGGGCAACTCGGAACCAGAGCCAGATTATTTTACATGCTGCCCAAAATCCACAAGGATCCAACTAAGTGGAGCAAACCACATGAAATCCCTCCAGGTAGACCCATTGTGTCTGACTGCAGCAGTGAAACATATTACACTGCAGAATACCTGGACTTCTTCCTCAATCCTCTCTCGACCACACACCCCAGTTACATTAAGGACACGTACCACTTTATCAACATAGTAAAAAAACTGCACATTCCTGACAACTCCATTCTTTTTACAATTGACATAGACAGTCTATATACAAATATTGACTTCAAAGAAGGCATGCAAGCCATAAAAAATGCATTTCGGAAACACCCAAACAAAAAAAGACCAGAAAAAGAATTATTACAGTTATTAGAGATTAATTTGACCAAAAATGACTTCACATTTAATGGAGAATTTTTCCTGCAAATTAAAGGTACAGCTATGGGGAAGAAATTTGCTCCCGCATATGCAAACATCTTTATGGCTGAATGGGAGGAGTCAGCCCTAAAAACATGTCCTAAAAAACCTCTGTACTACTACAGGTTTTTAGATGACATCTGGGGGGTGTGGCCTCATACGAGAGAGGACTTTGACACATTTTTGAACACGCTGAATAATCACAGTGAATCAATCAAGCTAAAATCAACCAGCAGTTTGACCTCTGTCGATTTCTTGGACACCACCACTTTTAAGAACGACAGGTTCAAGGAGACCCACACACTAGCGATCAAAGTGTTCTTTAAAGAGACAGACACCCACGCTCTGCTCTATAAAACTAGCTTCCACCCAAAGCACACCTATGCAGGCTTGATTAAGTCACAATTGTTGAGGTTTCACAGAATTTGCACTGAAGAGGAAGATTTTAATTCGGCAGTCAGAGTGCTGTTTCGAGCTTTGTCCACCAGAGGGTACTCTAGGACCTTCCTTAGAAAATGCAGAAGGTCATTTCAGCAAACTAGACCACCAGTAGTAACTTGTAACCTTCCATTTGTGACGACATTTTCCCCGTCAACTGTTGAACTAATTAGACAAAGTAAGAGGAACTTTCAAAAACACATTACAGGAACATCAACATTACAAAACTATAGCATTATTGCTGCATTCAGGAAAAACAAGAATTTACAGGATCTCCTGGTAAAAGCGAAAATTAAACCCCTCTTTGACCCTAAAACCAGAGTACAGGGCCAGTATTTTAAACACCAAAACTGGTTCACTAATCGGTACACAAAAGAGGTCTTTCAGACAATGACCCGTGGCAGTCTAAAGTCCAAAAATTGTATATATCTGATTTCTTGTAAAAAGTGTGGTTTACAGTATGTGGGTGAAACGGGGAACACCATTTCTACTCGATTCACTCAACACAAATACAACATACTGAAGAGGAAAAAGATGGAGACACCTTTTGTGAAACACTTCCTATTACATGGATGGAAATCTGTTTTAACGACTGTCATTGAGTGTAACCCCAGGTGGAACATTTCCCAGAGGAAAAGGGCTGAAAGGATCTGGATTGCCAGACTGGATACAAGACATCCTAAAGGCTTGAATGAGAGGTAGGTGCTTCAGGATGTGAGGTAGTGATGGACAGTGCACAGATCACCTTGCTGGCTTCCAGCATAGTGATCACAATCCCCTAACACCTAACCAGCCCGTGCCTCCTGCCTCATATCTCTGTTGCTCTGCTCCTCTCATGTAGCCTGCCCTGCTTTCTTGCCCTAATCTCAACCACTCCCTCTCCTCGCCTAAACCTAACTATTCGACCCCCTGCCTAAACCTAACCATTCGACCCCCCGCCTAAGCCTAACCATTCGGCCAACGCCTAAACCTAACCATTCGACCCCCCCGCCTAAACCTAACCATTCGGCCCTCCCGCCTAAGCCTAACCATTCGGCTCCCGCCTGGACCTGACCGTTCGTATATGTACACATGTGTGTATATATATATGTATATGTATGTGTATATATATGTGTGTAGGTATGTATGTGTATGCAGGTGGGTGTATGGGCATATTTACGTGTGTGTGTGTGTTTATGGCGGCTCATGTAGCATGTCTGACTGGGCCTGATCGGGCACTCAGTACTACATAGAGTGGAACACACTGGAACGTCCAGATGCATGTACATGCAGGTTTGGTTTTGGAGCAGTCCATGTGGCATCACTTCCCAGACCGCAGGAGGTGGGCGGTGACAAATGGATGGAGGACGGCAACGGCTTCAGGTCGAAGATGTTTCTGCGGACAAATGGATGTGGGAGTACATTTGAAACAATTCGTAAAACATGACTCATCAGATCTCAATGGACAATCAGTTAGGCATCAAACATGCCACGGTTTAATGTCTAAAGTGTATGCGCATATGTGTATGATAATAGTTGTGTGCACTTGAAACAGGGCATATAACATGACTCATCAGATCTCACTGGACAATCAGTTAGGCATCAAACATGCCACGGGGTAATGTCTAAAGTGTATGCGCATATGTGTATGAGAATAATTGGGTGCACTTGAAACAATTCATATAACATGACTCATCAGATCTCACTGGACAATCAGTTAGGCATCAAACATGCCACGGTGTAATGTCTAAAGTGTATACATATGTGTATGATAATAGCTGTGTGCATTTGAAAAAGTGCATACAACATGACTCATCAGATCTCACTGGACAATCAGTTAGGCATCAAACATGCCACGGTTTAATGTCTAAAGTGTATGCATATGTGTATGATAATAGCTGTGTGCATTTGAAACAAGTGCATATAACATGACTCATCAGATCTCACTGGACAATCAGTTAGGCATCAAACATGCCACGGTGTAATGTCTAAAGTGTATACATATGTGTATGATAATAGCTGTGTGCATTTGAAACAAGTGCATATAACATGACTCATCAGATCTCACTGGACAATCAGTTAGGCATCAAACATGCCACGGTTCAATGCATAAAGTGTATACATATGTGTATGATAATAGTTGTGTACATTTGAAACAGTGCAGAGAACATGACTCATCAGATCTCACTGGACAATCAGTTAGGCATCAAACATGCCACGGTGTAATGTCTAAAGTGTATGCATATGTGTATGATAATAGCTGTGTGCATTTGAAAAAGTGCATATAACATGACTCATCAGATCTCCA